>NW_027687102.1:0-365 GCF_054177405.1 Leptonychotes weddellii | reverse complement strand
GTTCAGAAGCTTTTTATTTTGATGACATCCCAATAGCTTATTTTTGCTTTTATTTCCCTTGCCTCAGGAGACACATCTAGAAAAATGTTGCTATAGCCAGTGTCAGAGAAATTACTGCCTATGCTCTTTTGAGAATTTTTATAGTTTCAGGTCTCATATTTATGTTCTTAATCCATTTCAAGTTTATTTTGTGTGTGGTATAGGAAAGTGGTCCAGTTTCATTCTTTTTTTTTTTATTAATTTTATTATGTTATGTTAGTCACCGTACAATACATCATTAGTTTTTGATGTAGTGATCCACATCCACTGTTTTCGTATAACACCCAGTGCTCCATGCAGTACGTGCCCTCCTTAATACCCATCAC
>NW_027687101.1:0-365 GCF_054177405.1 Leptonychotes weddellii | reverse complement strand
AGGGCCCCACACTGTTGTTCTAACCACCCCTACTGCCCTCAAGGTCTCAGGCGTCACCCCATGGGTCCACCACTCAAGAGTGAAGAAAGCTCATCATTTGGACGAGGAGCTGCACCAGTGCAGAGTCCAGCCAGACTTCACGAACCCGCTCCGGCTTCACCTTCGACGAGACCCCACCAACTGATGGACACCTGCTCACTGTGGTCCCTGGCTCTCATTGGCATGATTTCCCTCATCCTGGGAGTCGGACTCTACACTGTTGCCCCTCCTGACTGGACTTTCCCCCAGAGGCTTACTATTGTCATTGTTATTGGGTGTCCCTAGGGTATATTACTGCACTTGTCCACGGGTTTCATCTGCTGACA
>NW_027687100.1:0-365 GCF_054177405.1 Leptonychotes weddellii | reverse complement strand
GTAATCTTACTTATTAAAGTGTTCATGATGTGTGGCCTCCGTAACAATTTATTAAATAATCTTCCTGTCTCCCGCAATGTATAAAGTACTATGAGTTGTCTTGGCTAAGCCAGAAGAGTTCAGTGTATTAAGTACTTTCCAAGTGCTCAGAACATATTTGCATCATTTGAATGACCAAATTTTTCTTTCTTATACATGCGAATCTCGCAGGTAGGTAACGTTATTCTTCTCATTTGAAATTCATGAAACTGTTGATCATTCTTTCTGCTGGCCCTCTGAGTCGGGGCCCTAGGCCTCCCATCCTCGCTTGATCACGGTACCCTGTGGGGCGTCTTTTCTAACTTTGGTTTCTGGCTCTTCATAGG
>NW_027687099.1:0-365 GCF_054177405.1 Leptonychotes weddellii | reverse complement strand
GCGACAGCTGCCACCGTGATGGCCAGCGGGACCCCCCAGCTGAGGAACAACGGGCAAACGAGGCAGCCAAGGTCAGGCCCTGCTCCCAGCGAAGCCAGAAGGGGCAAAGCCAGGGACGCTCGGCAGACAGAACGGTGCTGCCGAACCCTGGACCACACATCAGCCCCGCACAAAGCGGGGCAGGAGTGCTCAACTCCCCCCACCCGGCCCCGCTCTGCCCCCGCCCTGCCAGGCCCACCCTCATGTCGCAGAGCACAGGGATGTCCCCGCCTCCTGCCTGGTCCGACGCACCCCCCAGCCCCTCAGAGGCGGGGTTCTAATTCAGAACTGCTGGGCTCCCATCAAAAGGAATGAGATCTTGCCAT
>NW_027687098.1:0-365 GCF_054177405.1 Leptonychotes weddellii | reverse complement strand
GCTTTGGTGGTGGCCTTGGAGGTGGCTTCGGCGGGGGCTTCGGCGGGGGCGATGGCAGCCTCCTCTCCGGCAGCGAGAAGGTGACCATGCAGAACCTCAACGACCGCCTGGCCTCCTACCTGGACAAGGTGCGCGCCCTGGAGGAGGCCAACACCGACCTAGAGGTGAAGATCCGCGACTGGTACCAGAGGCAGCGGCCCAGTGAGACCAAGGACTACAGCCCCTACTTCAAGACCATCGAGGAGCTGCGGAGCAAGGTGTGTGGGCCTGGTGGGCGGCGCAGGTGGGCAGAGCATTGAGAGAGGTCATGGCTGCAGCGGCCCTTAGAAAACCACTTTCTAGCATCTTTATTTTACAAACAGGGA
>NW_027687097.1:0-365 GCF_054177405.1 Leptonychotes weddellii | reverse complement strand
TAGGTATTTTACTTGTATTGTCACAACTCCAAATCATGTTGCTGATTACCAAGGGAAATAATACCCGTGCTCTGTGTCTACAGTTGTTTGGACCAAAGGATAACTGGTAACATTAAGAAAAGGCTGACTTTATTAAGGGTGATTTTTAGGTGGAGGTGTGTATGGAGGGAAAAGATCCAGTCTTATTAGAAGAGAAGACTTTTTAAGACACGAGGAACAACCATCACAATAAGGTGCACTGCCAATAAATAAAACTCTTTTTTAAAGGAGCATTACATCTTTTAACAAGTAAAAAAAGAAAACCTTTGGAGATGTTAAAAATTCTGAAACATCTCTAGGTTTATTAATAGAGTGTAAATCATTAA
>NW_027687096.1:0-365 GCF_054177405.1 Leptonychotes weddellii | reverse complement strand
AACAGAAACTGTCAGTTTTCTCAAGTAATGGAACCATTTTACATTCCATCAGTGTATGAAAGTCACAGCTGTTGTATATCCTCACCAACACTGGGTATTGTCAATCTTTTTATTTATTTATTTATTTATTTTTAAAAAGGTTTTATTTATTTATTTGAGAGAGAGCGTATGCCGTGCACTTTTCACGCTGCGCTTGCGTCTTCTGTTTGTTGAACTCCTCTTTCCTGAGGTTCCCATTTCCTCTGACATCGGCATGGGTGAGACACGTTTCCCTGGCTTTCCCTTCCTGGCTGCTCTTTTAAACAAGGCATTTTTAAGAAAACATTTTTCTGCCTGTTACTGAAGCAAAGCAGAGCTGCAACGAC
>NW_027687095.1:0-365 GCF_054177405.1 Leptonychotes weddellii | reverse complement strand
TCACTAAGGGGCTGCTTGGCTGATTTTGGTTACTCTGGTCTGGCAACATTGCCATGTGAGGAGAAGAAAAGACGTTTATATGGCCCAAAGTGGCCCGCTTAGTCTGCATTTCTCTCAACATGGATTTATTTATTTATTTATTTTAAAGATTTTTTATTTATTTATTGAGAGAGAGAGAGCATGAGAGAGAGGAGGGTCAGAGAGAGAAGCAGACCCCCTGCTGAGCAGGGAGCCCGATGCGGGACTCGATCCCGGGACTCCAGGATCATAACCTGAACCGAAGGCAGTTGCTTAACCAACTGAGCCACCCAGGCGCCCCTCAACGTGGATTTAAAACACAAACATACCAAGATATTCAAGTGCAT
>NW_027687094.1:0-365 GCF_054177405.1 Leptonychotes weddellii | reverse complement strand
GACACCATTCTTTCTGTCTGCGTGCCACCATGAATGTCGCACAGCAGGCGTTGGGGTCAGAATGAGGGACATTTGAGAAGCATCTGTTTGGAGAACTGCAGGTGAATGTCACTGATATCGTGTCCCCCAAGAGAATAGCTGTCCCCGCAACAGCTGGGAAATGCAGAGAGTCAGCATCTGGCTAGAAGGAAAATGGGAGAAATCATTATGGAAAATGGAAGATTCGAAGTATTTTCCTAGGAGACCTTTACAAAGAAATGAGTTTGGAAATATTTATTCTTTGGATCAAACAGTTTTCTATATTTATTCTAGGGGAAATGCTCACTTCCTTTATCTGATTCTCTTTATTTTGGGGAGCTATTGCC
>NW_027687093.1:0-365 GCF_054177405.1 Leptonychotes weddellii | reverse complement strand
CAGCACGGATTGGGCCCAGGACCCTGCAAGGGGGAGAGACACAGAGAGGGTGATGCTGGGTTCTTCAGACAAGAGGAGGAAGCAGGGCCCCACAAGTCCCCCCAGGGCCCCTTCCCCTGTCCCTGCATCCAGTCACCTGTGCAGTGAGCGAGGAGGCTGAGGAGGAGAGGGGACCAGGCCATGGTGGAGGTCATCACCGATCCTGCCTTCTGTGGCCCCACAGATGTGCAGAGCCTCCCCTAATCTCTCCCTTAGCCTCTTCATCCTCTGAGAGAGGGAGGGCCCGGCCATGCAAATGAGACCCCTGTTCTCTGACCCCTCCCTGGTCCTGGGTCATGTCCTTCTGCCTGTGGATGTCAAGGACA
>NW_027687092.1:0-7092 GCF_054177405.1 Leptonychotes weddellii | reverse complement strand
TTTTTTTTTTAAAGATTTTATTTATTTATTTGAGAGAGAGAGAATGAGAGACAGAGAGCATGAGAGGGAGGAGGGTCAGAGGGAGAAGCAGACTCCCCGCCGAGCAGGGAGCCCGATGCGGGACTCGATCCCGGGACTCCAGGATCATGACCTGAGCCGAAGGCAGTCGCTTAACCAACTGAGCCACCCAGGCACCCCCTGTCCTCTTTGTTCTTTTCCCAGTTCTAAGTCATCACTGTCCTAACCCCTTTTGAAAACAAACCAAGGTACAAAACCCTACTCTTTCAAGACCCATGCCCTATAATCTTACTACCTAATCTCTCTTACTACAGTCTTCTATTCATTTCTGGGTATTGCCATCATTCTTAGAATATTGTAGGACCCAGATGTTTGTTTCTATCAGTGATGTACTAGCAAATGTTTAACAACTGGCTTCCTACAAAAGGGGAAAAAGCCCAGATTTGTAGTGTTTCCTGGTTTTTATAGTTTAAATATTCCTATTATTGCCATTTTAAGCTATGGATATGATATCAACCAAACCATAAAATTCTTGAAAAATTAATTCCTGCAAGTCAGTACAAGCCAGCTCCAGTACACCCCTCCTCATCCTTCACTGAAAGTTCTGAGTGACTTCACAGTTATTTGACAATCATTTCCAATGACTTACTTAGTAGAGCCTTAGCCACCCAAATCCATGGTCATATAGTTTATCAACACCTAAATTTTCTTTACTTTTAAAATCAATTACTCAAATATCCTACTCCATGATTATAAGCTCTTCCTTTCCTAAAGTGCTTATTCAATTTCTTTACTGTTTGCATTTTCCAAGCTCATTGGTGCTTCATGCCCATTAATGGCCTACATTCCAATTCATTAGTACTTTCTACTTCTTTATATTCCACTTTGTTCAAGTGAGTGCTCATGATCTGTAATTCCAAAATTAATGTTGCTAATATCCTAAACACAACAACCTCCCTCTTTTCTTTGGACCACCTAACCTAACCTCAATCTTGAATAAACCCAACTACTTCTTCTAAGTTTTCTATCAAAGCAGCACAGCATTGCTGGAAAAAGTCATACTACAAAGTGTGAAGCTAAAGTACATGCTCAATACTGTCCAAAGTTTAAAATTTCTCAATTAATTCTCTACAATGCCGATGTCAACTTTCTTTCCTGAAACTCAAAACCTTTTGTGGACTTATTCACTGTTGGTGGTTGACCTTGCCTTTACTTCATAGTGAAAAGTGAAATCACACATGGGAACTGACTCAAGGACCAATCCCCCTTATAGCAAAAATCTTGTATCTTATATTACAATCTCTCCTCTTCTCTTTCTGCTCCGTTCCCCTTTCTCCCAGAGTGAATCCTTCATTTTATGGTTTAGATTCCACCATGTCCTTTTATTTTTTTCAAGAATCTTACATAATTATTTTACTCATATCACTCCCCTTTAACTGATAACATTTAAGTATGTTTGAGTCTTCTAGATCTTAGCTTTCCTTTGAATAATTGACCTTCTTTCACCGGACAGTTACCATACTTTCTCTTTTCTCTTCTTTACAATAGAGTTGTCTTCATTACCCCATTTCCTGATTTCCAACCTGGTCCTCTACCCACTCCAATCTGTCTTCCAGTCACATCCTTTTAATAAATCTGATGAAATATACTATTGACCTCCATATTTTTTAATTTAGATGAATTTTGTTTGTTTGTTTTCAGGTTACCTGTCACCCTCCGACATGCAATGCTCTTAACCATTCCTGACATCCTCTCCCAACAGCTCTGTTCACATCCACTGCTGCACCTTTCTTCCTGTTCTCTACACTGAGCCAGAATGATCTTTCTAAATCTCAAACTTGGTCATGTCAACCCACACACCCACACTTTATTAATCCACTGATAATGCTCTCTGTTACTCCCAAGCTGAAAAGATAATAATAACACAGGCTATAAATTCTAATAGGCAAAACTAGTCGTCTACATATTTTCTTCTTACTCCTTTCTAACAAACTTCTTTCTAACAGAATATACATTTCCTATCCTCTCATTCTTTGCAAGTTATCCATGTGACCCAGTTTTGCCCAATGATAATATTCAGAAGTTGTTAATGGGACTCCTGGTGAATTCTTCTCAATAGGGATGATTCAATTGGCATGTTTCCCATGCCTTTCTAGACTAACTCTGTGTTCTCATAATACATTGAAGGCAACATTTGTAGATTTAATTATACATTCTACTTAATGATTATTTGGTTAATTTCTGTATTCTTCATGACTCTTACTGAGTTATGGTGTCTAGGTATAACTTTACACCTATTACAAGTACTGACAGAAAGACATCCATAAATATTTGAAGGAATGAATGGAATGCACTAATGAATTGATAGACAATTTGCTATAAAACTCATTAAAAATGAATCCTAAGGAAAAATTAGATAATACAATATTATTAATTTTAAAATTTAATTTTATAAATTCTAAAAGTTATTAACTATACACAAAAGTATTATAGAATAGCTGAAGAAAATATGCAGATCAATGGTGAGAATTTATTAAATCTCATTTTCATGCAGAAAAATTTAAATAATAGGCTAATTACCATTAGAATCCATTAAAGGAAGACAGGTCAATATTGCTACTGATAATATATACACCCTATATTCTTAGCTGCTTTCCTTAAAACTTAATTGTGAACTCATACACAAAATGCTATGCTAAGCATTTTAAGAACATGATGTTATTTAAATTCTCATATCCCTGTGAGATAGGATTTGTGATATCCATCACAAAAATGAGCAAAGTAAGATGAGGGTAATAAAACACCTAGTCCAAGGTTTAAGGTAGATTCTTAACTTATATGCTAAAGTAAGTTGCTGTGAGTTACAACAGTAGGCACAATTTTGCTGAAATTGCTTTTCTGTATTTAGTCCTTGGTATTATTTAAGGCAGTGATTTAGAGATAGGCCAAAATATACTTTCCAAAATAACTACTATAAGATGAAGTAAAATAGATACAAGACAATAGATTCAACAGTAAGATTAGAAAGAAACACCCTAAATACTTATGCTGAAGAATGAAAGATGTAATGAAATGCAGAGAAATACCAAAGGAAAAAATCCAATAGAAATACCAAAAACAAAAACAAAACCCAGAATTATATGCATAGTACAACTGAGTTGATAGCTTTTAAAAACCATCCTCTGAAGTTAATTCCAAAAATGATAATTCCTAGTATGTGTTAAGTGATTACTAAGTAAAGCTAAATTTAATCTTTAGAGCATGGTAAGAATAGTTTGGGTGTGTGAGTGGGTGTGTGAGTGTGTGCGTGATATGTTGACATTCTGTTCAACTCCCTTTATATGCCCTGTGCAGGATTAAATCCACTGGAGAGTGCATGAAGACTATTTTAAGAAGCTAGAGCCTAAAATTGATCCAATCCCAGGCCAACTTATAAGAAACATGAGAAAATATCTACCTTGTGCCAGCATGGGATTTCTCCCAGGCAGCAATGCCAATGAGAACAGGTGAGGCAAAGTGGATATACAATTATATGGTTTATCACTTTGCACTGGTATCCACCAAAGACAGTAAGAGAAACAATTTGTATGTGTTCTACTCTTAACAATTTTGTATTTAACTGAAATTACTTTACTCATGACTTCATCTTTTCTTTTAACACAAACTAGACTACTGGAATCTTCTTTCTCCCGTCTGCACCATAGAGTGAAGATAGCTAGGTCATATGTGGCTATGCCCCTAACTAGCATTCACTTCCTATCATCCAATAATCATTACAATTTGGTAAACAGACTTTTGTGTCACCTTTTATGTACCTCCTCAGTCATACTGGCAATTAATTTTGCTGCTTCTTCTATCCAGGTATTCAATTTGGTATATGCTTATTTAAAAAAAATAACTTTCCATCTCTGAGTTAGAATCCCATACCTGAATGACTAGGTCTGATTCCATTTTGTTCCTATTTGCAAAAACTTAAGCTTTCTTTTTGGTCAATAGATTCCATAATAGGGATTTCTATGCCAGACCTCTCTTTTTCCACACCACAGTCATTAAAGAAGAGTAAACCAAACCAAACTTTTTATACCAGTACCTATGTTGTTTTCCAAATAAGTCCAAACTTGAACTTATTTGATCACAGATAACTTTCTATGTAATGCATTGAACTTTCAACTTCTCTTCCAGATGGAGTATCTGCATATTTAGAATGAATTATAAAAGTACAAGATACAGACTTGGGAAAAGATGGTGGAGGAGTAGGGGACCCTATTCCAACCGGTCCCCTGAATTGAGCTGGATATCCACCAGACCACTCTGAACACCCACAAAATCAGCCTGAGATGTAAGAAGATATATCTGGATCTCTACAAACAGAATATCGCAGGCGATTGGTTTTGAGGTATGAAACGGGGAGCTGTGATTCTGTGGACAGATATCGGAAGATAAAGGGAAGGGGAAGGGAGCCTTTGGGATCCTGCACTGCCAGTTAACAAAAGCCTCCCACACTAGGGACAGGGCACAGACTCTCAGACCAGTAGTGGTGGGGAAAGGACTTTAGGGCAGCCCCTGGACTAAAATCTGGAGTGGCGGGGCTGTGCATGCTAACTGGGGGTGCCTGGGGGTTTTAGAAGCTCAAAGGGCAGAGACGTGCCCTGACCTGGAGACAAGGACTGGGAGTGCTGCTGAGGGGTGAACAACCCAGGATGCTGCAGTTTTTCACAACGTAGACAGAAATGGAGATAGTGTGGCCTGGAGAGTTCACTGAAGAACAGAATGTGATCTCTCTGTTCTGAGGCAGAGGGTTGGAAAGGGTCTCTTCTGCTCTGACTCTTGGAAGAGATGGGAAAGCCACCAGGGAAAGCTGCCAGAGAACAAAAGCCCCCCAAAACTGATTTTCACTGAGCCCATCCCCCCCCACAGGGGGCAGGACAACTCTGCCCAAACAGGGCTGCCTGAGTAACAGCATGGCAGGCCCCTCCCCCAAAAGACAGGCTGAAGAACAAGAGGCCGACAACCCTAAGGTCTGAATTAGTGATCTAGAAGACCAATTGATAGAAAAGAAGGGAAAACGGGAGGCTTGGGAGAAACAGCTCAAAATCCATGAAAACAGAATTAGAGAAATAAGTGATGCCATGAAACGTTCCAATGTCAGAATTACTGGGATCCCTGAGGGGGTGGAGAGAGAGAGAGGACTAGAAGATATATTTGAGCAAATTGTAGCTGAAAACTTCCCTAACCTGGGGACTGAAACAAACATTCATGTCCTAGAGGTAGAGAGGACCCCTCCCAAGATCAAGGAAAACAGACCAATGCCCCAGCTTGTAACAGTAAAACTTACAAATCTTAGAACCAAGGAAATCTTAAGGGCAGTTAGGGGGAAGAGATTCCTTACGTACAGAGGGAGGAACATCAGAATAACGTCAGACTTATCTGCAGAGACCTGGCAAGCTAGAAAGGGCTTGCAAGACATATTCAGGGTACTAAATGAGAAGAAAATGCAGCCAAGAATACTTTATCTGGCAAGGCTGTCATTTAGAATGGATGGAGAGATGCAGAGCTTCCAAGACAGGCAGAAACTGAAAGAATATATGGCCACTTAACTGGCCCTGCAAGAAATATTAAAGGGGGTTCTATAAAAGGAGAAAGACCCCAAGAGTGATATAGAACAGAAATTTATAGAGACAATCTATAGAAACAAGGACTTCACAGGCAACATGATGACAATAAATTCATATCTTCTGATAATCACTCTCAACGTAAATGGTCTAAATGCTCCCATAAAATGGCACAGGGTTGCAGACTGGATAAAAAGACAGGACCCATCCATATGCTGTCTACAAGAGAATTAATTTGAACCTAAAGATACATCCAGACTGAAAGTGAAGGGATGGAGATCTATCTTCCATGCCAGAGGACCTCAAAAGAAAGCTGGGGTAGCAATTCTTATATCAGACAAATTAGATTTTAAACTAAAGTCTGTAATAAGAGACACAGAAGGACACTATATCATTCTTAAAGGGTCTATCCAACAAGAAGATCTAACAATTGTAAATATCTATGCCCCCAACATGGGAGCAACTAATTATATAAATAAACTGTTAACCAAAATAGAGTCATATTGATAATAATATGTTAATTATAGGAGACCTCAATACTCCATTCTCAGCAAAAGACAGATCATCTAAGCAGAAAATCAACAAAGAAACAAGAGCTTTGAATGACACACTGGACCAGATGGACTTCATAGATATATAGAGAACATTCCACCCTAAAACAACAGAATACTCATTCTTCTTGAGCGCACATGGAACTTTCTCCAGAATAGACCACATACTGGGTCACAAATCAGGTCTCAACCCATTCAGGTTATTCTCTGCATATTCTCAGACCATAATGCTTTAAAGCTGGAACTCAATCACAAGAAAAATTTTGGAAGAAATTCAAACACTTGGAAGCCAAAGACGACTCTGCTCAAGAATGTTTGGGTCAACCAGGAAATCAAAGAAGAACTTAATTCATGGAAACCAATGAGAATGGAAACACATCGGTCCAAAACCTATGGGATACTGGGGCACCTGGGTGGCTCAGTCATTAAGCGTCTGCCTTTGGCTCGGGTCATGATCCCAGGGTCCCAGGATCGAGCCCGCATGTGGCTCCCTGCTCACCGGGAAGCCTGCTTCTCCCTCTCCCTCTCCCCTTGCTTGTGCTCCCTCTCTCACTGTGTCTCTCTCTGTCAAATAAATAAAATATTAAAAAAAAAAAACCTATGGGGTACTGCAAAGGTGGTCCTAAGGGGGAAACACATAGCCATCCAAGCCTCACTCAAAAAAATAGAAAAATGCCGAATTCACCAACTAACTTTCCACCTTAAAGAACTGGAGAAAAAGCAACAAACGATGCCTAAGCCATGCATTAGAAGAGAAATAATTAAGATTAGAGCAGAGATCAATGAATTAGAAACCAGAAACACAGTAGATCAGATCAACGAAACTAGAAGCTGGTTCTTTGAAAGAATTAATAAGATCAATAAACCACTGGCCAGACTTATCCAAAAGAAAAGAGAAAGGACCCAAATTA
>NW_027687091.1:0-365 GCF_054177405.1 Leptonychotes weddellii | reverse complement strand
CAATACAAAGCCTTTTAAAAAGAACATTGCATAAATTCTGAAATCACATGTTTACTTGAAAAGTTACTTTCATAGAGAAGTTCTTTTCAATATTTTCTCTTAAATATTTCTATAATGGGATAAATGGAAGTAGGGATTTAAAGGTAAAATACTACCCAGCCAGCTATTTTTTTTTTTAAGTTTTTTGTAGCGCATGTATCCTTAACATTTTCTTCTGGATGAATATAATATTAACAGAAACATGTATTGGTACATAAAATATAATTATAGAACTAACCATGAATATTGAACAGTTTGGTGCTCCCATGTGTTAATATTGTAGAACACCTTCTCAATTTTCCTGTTCTTTGAAAATTGTTTTGTTT
>NW_027687090.1:0-365 GCF_054177405.1 Leptonychotes weddellii | reverse complement strand
GGCATCAGGCTGGATCTGGCCTGTGGGCTGTAGTTTGTCAACCCCAGCTATGTAGTATTTCACTGCAGCATGAGATTTTCAGCAATCATGGGAAAATATTCACCTTACCACCCCAGTTTTCTCCCCTCTTACCAGGCAGGTAGAGTACTTTGGCTTTCTCCTGGACGGAGGAGCTCAGAACAGAGTTTTTTCGGCAAAAAGACATTGGCTAGCTATGGGTCACCAATGACTTTTAGACTCCAAATCTCCAGAGTACCTTGGTGTTGACATTGGTCTACATTGACCTTTCTCTGCCTATTTCCTTAAAGGGATATTTAGAGAAATGGAAAATACCCAGTCAAGAAGTAAGAACATTTTTTTTTTTT
>NW_027687089.1:0-365 GCF_054177405.1 Leptonychotes weddellii | reverse complement strand
GTCCACTTTTTCATTAATAGTTTATATCTAAAAGTGCTCATTAAATTCCATTACATTGTTGTAGTGTAGTAATAAAATTATGGCACCCAATAATACAGAACAGGAATTTGTTAGATTTTCTAAATAGCTCTTAATAAAGAGAAAATACATAAGAAAAGACACATACAGCGTTTGGAAGAGAGGGTGCCAAAAAATATCTAAGCATGGCATGTTGCTTAAAAGTAGAGTTCCCAGAGCACCTGGGTGGCTTAGTCGGTTAAGCATCTGCCTTTGGCTCAGGTCATGATCCTGGGGTCCTGGGATCAAGCCCTACATCGGGCTCCCTGCTCAGCGGGGAGCCTGCTTCTCCCTCTACCCTTCCCCCG
>NW_027687088.1:0-365 GCF_054177405.1 Leptonychotes weddellii | reverse complement strand
TTCATTCCCTTTTATGGTCGATTAATATTCCGTTGTATACATAGACCACATTTTGTTATCCTTGCATTTACTGATGGACAGTTGGGTTGTTTTACCTTTTGGCTTTGGTGGATAATGCTACCGTGAGCTTTGGTGTACAAACATATGTTTGTGTCTCTGCTTTCAGTTCATTTGGATATACATCTAGGAGTGGAAATGCAGGGTCGTATGGTAATTCTATGTTTAACCTTTTGAGAAACTGCCAAACTGTTGTCTGTAGCAGCTATAGCATTTGGTATTCCCACTAGCAATGCACAGGATTCCAGTATTTCCATATCCTGCCTACACATGTTGTTTTCCAGTTTTTTTTATTTTAATTTAATTTT
>NW_027687087.1:0-365 GCF_054177405.1 Leptonychotes weddellii | reverse complement strand
TATTCACTGGCCTTAGTGGAGCCATGGTAGATCTTCTCCAGAAGATGTGCAACTTATGAACCAGAGGTGAGTTCTCGACTGCGTACCAGGGTACAGATATTTGGGGGCTTATCATGGAACTCCATGGAATGCTTTTTTTCAGCCACGACTGCACACGTACGCACACTTACAATAGGGTTTTGGAGGGAAGGCAACTCCACTTGAGACTGGGACTCAAAAACGGGGTGAGTGTCCTAGAGAGCACCTGAGGTAGTCTTCTGGACAGACTCATGACTGTTCAGTGCTGAAACAAAAAACCAGATGTCTACGACCTCTTTCACTACCACACTTGTACCTTCTTGTCCAGGGTTATCATTGACCATACA
>NW_027687086.1:0-365 GCF_054177405.1 Leptonychotes weddellii | reverse complement strand
TTCGTTTTATTCATAGTATCTGCTTCGACGTTGCTGATACCTGCATTGTGATCATTCTTGTGGTAAAAGGTGAAATTGTTACACTGTCATGAGCCAGGGTTAATGTAGGAAGGTACAAAGTTACCATTTGCATGGTGGTTGACTGTGTTTTTTGTTTTGTTTGTTTGAGAAGGTGGTGTGGTTTATTTGCTCTAGCTTACGATGCTGGTGGAATGTGGTACTGATGTATACAGATTTCTGACATATAAAGATTTCCTGATTTTATTGATTTTACGTAATACCTGGTTTTAGAGCATCAACACAGTAGTTGCTAAGTAACCACATTGCTCTAATGGCCCTGAGATTTTAGTGAAAGGGATATAAAA
>NW_027687085.1:0-365 GCF_054177405.1 Leptonychotes weddellii | reverse complement strand
ATAAAATAAATAAATCTTTAGAAAGAAGGAGGATGATCCCACAGGAGAACGGGAGCAAGAGGGAGGATGTCCAACAAGTGCACTGAGTGAGGGTGAGGAACGGGCACTCTTCTCCCCATTCAGTGTCACCACCTTCACTCACCTCCAGGTGTGTGCCTTAGGTCTAACCCTTTCAGATTGATTGTATGATGTCTGCATCTTGGTGGTCTTCTGTTCTTGCTTTCATATTGTTGTCCCCCAAGAAGAGAAAAGCACCTTGGGCTGTCCTTAAAAATATGTGTGAAGAGGACAAAGAACATCTGGCTGTTCATTTTCTTATGGGAGAGCTTCTGCCTCCTTCCTCCTGTGGACATTGATCCCTGGCC
>NW_027687084.1:0-365 GCF_054177405.1 Leptonychotes weddellii | reverse complement strand
GGAAGAGGATCCCTGGTCCCTCCTTTGGGTGCTCGCACCCCTTGCTCACCAGCCTACCATATTGCTTTGCTCCCAGAGAAGAGAGGCCCTCAGAAGTGCCCTTTGCCTAAGGTGATATTCTCATGAGGAGTCCTTCACTCCCTTCTGCTACCACATTAGCAGTAGGAGCAAGAGAGCGATTTTCTGGGGCCCACACTCCCACCTTAACCTGGTTACCTACTTCCACTAGGAGACTATCAGGATGAATCCCATTGTGCCTCATATGTCTGCACAGCTATTCATCTGACCCAATTTGACAGGATTAGCAATCTTCTAAAACCCATCTTCTGCAAGCTTTGGAAGACAGTTTTTTGTTTTTTTTTTTT
>NW_027687083.1:0-365 GCF_054177405.1 Leptonychotes weddellii | reverse complement strand
TGGAAGTTAGGTTATTTCCTAAATGCACACTGTTGGTATGTTAGTGAGTGAGGAATATCAATCCAGGACTTTCTGACTACCAATCCTAGGCATTTCCAAGTTCCCCCCAGGAGTCAGGCCAAGAAATTGTGTTTTTGAAGGCAGTGGGGGAGGGTCTCAATGCAGGATCTCAGGCAAGGCAGTAAAATGAATAGACTTGCATTGACAAAACAGCTGCTAGAGGAGAGATGGTTGGAGCTTCAAGAGAAGTCCAGAGATGAATGGGTTTCTCCAGGCGGTACTTGTAAAATGCCCAAAGGGTAGGGCTTGAGGAAGTGATTCAGAAAACCTGATGTCACTGCTGAAGCCAGTCAGGGAGACTTGAG
>NW_027687082.1:0-365 GCF_054177405.1 Leptonychotes weddellii | reverse complement strand
TCTGGTGGGAGGGGGAGGGGTGGCATGCACCTGACTCGGACACAGGAGGGAGCCGTGTCTCTGCAGAGGGGCTCGGGCACACAGCGCAGGCGCAGCATAGGAGGGAGCGATTACCCACATCCTGTGCCTGTCAGGTGTCCCTGCGGGCGGGCTTTCCCTTGGCTCGTCCGGATCACTGGGCCGGCAGAGCCTTGTGAGGGCGTCTGATGAAGCCGAGGGCACAGGGCGGGTGATGTTCGTTAATTCACTCACCCACTGCTTCCTTTTTGCCTCTTTCTGGGCTCCTCCACCTGCTTTACCCACCCAGATCTCCTTCCTTCAGGGGCTGCTGAGAAGCCAAAATCAGCATCTTCTGCGTCCAGGCA
>NW_027687081.1:0-7095 GCF_054177405.1 Leptonychotes weddellii | reverse complement strand
AAGACTGTTGAATCACAGACCTGTACCTCTGAAACAAATAATACATTATATGTTAAAAATAAAAAAAAGAAGAAGATAGTAGGAAAGAAAAAATGAAGGGGGGAAATCGGAGGGTGAGACGAACCATGAGAGACTATGGACCCTGAGAAACAAACTGAGGGTTCTAGAGGGGAGGAGGGTGGGGGGATGGGTTAGCCTGGTGATGGGTATTAAAGAGGGCACATACTGCATGGAGCACTGAGTGTTATATGCAAACAGTGAATCATGGAACACTACATCAAAAACTAATGATGTAATGTATGGTGATTAACATAACATAATAAAATAAAATTTAAAAAAATAAGAATAAACAGCCAAATTCACAACCTTAGCTTAGTTTAATATGTGAATAATCAATAAAATTAATGAAGAGAATGTGTAAATATACTCTAAGATCACAGCTATTCATTCTTCTGTATTTGTGAAATTTTTGCCAACATAAAACATTGACAAACATAGTAGCAATGTGGATAAAAGTGAAAATTTGTTACCGAGATACATTTTTATTATTCAATAAGAATGTACACAGACAAGAAAATAATCTGTACTTCTGTTTTGTTTTTTCCAACGTTATGAATTTCTCAGATAAATATGCCAATTATTCTTTTATTTTTTTTTAAGATTTTATTTATTTATTTGACAGAGAGAGAGACAGCGAGAGAGGGACACAAGTAGGGGGAGTGGGACAGGGAAAAGCAGGCTTCCTGCAGAGCAGGGAGCCCGATGCGGGGCTCGATCCCAGGACCCTGGGATCATGACCTGAGCTGAAGGCAGATGCTTAATGACTGAACCACCCAGGCGCCCCATATGCCAATTATTCTTAATATAAATACATTTCTGGGATTACCTGTCCCTGAAGTCAGGGTATCTATTTCTGTCCCCTAAATTTGATCAGATAGCACAACTATGACTAAACTTCAATTTTACCATTTAAATTTATCCAAATATTTTAATTCATATTTGTCAAACTGAAGGACAATGATTGAAGTCAAAATATATTTTAAAGCAATTCAAATTAGTATTCAGATTTATTTATAATACCTCCATAAGCCTATGTAAAAAAGAAATGCAGACCTAAAAAGTATTTTAGTGAGTATTATTTTCCTATGTCATGTTTGCCTTTCTACTGAATAGTTTTAAAATCCGGATCAATTTTCTGTAGGAGGGAAAATTGTAAGAATGACTTTATTAAAAACATGTTTACATAGCAGAATATGACTTAAAATTCTGGGAAATCTTAAAAAGAGGAAAGGCTAAAATTTTAAATTATGTTATGCATGCATTAAATGGTGAGGTTTTTTTGCAAATTTGTAATGATTGATCTGCACTCTGCAGTTTGTCCCCTGACTGTTGAAGTTTCAAAGTTATCATTTAGCCTCTCAGCGTCTCAGCTGATTCTTCCAGAACTAGCAAAAGTCCATGGGGAAAATACATCTCAAAGGCAAGCCTTATTTCTCTGATTTTTTTCTTTTTCAGGATCTTGCATTTGTAATACACTGTTGAGATTTTCTGTGGGATCTCAGGAGGAGGATTGGTCTACCTTCCTTTTCCTTCATTGCCAGAAATAGAAGCCAATATAATGTTTGGTAAAACTTTATTTTCTTATACTTTATGTTTAATCGAAAACTAGGATAAGTTGCCTCCCTGGCAAAGTGGGTGTTGTTCAAACTGACTAACATTTTAGAGGTCACAACTCTAAAAATACCTACTTGTCTTTAAGGGTCAGCCTGTGTACCCAGAAGAACCTGGTAAGTAGACTAAATTTTGAGCTATAGCATAGCTCTGCAATATCGGAAACAGTGAACACACAGAGATTCTGTGCTAATAGGAGCTGTATCTAGTCACAACTAGGTTCTAGAGGCTGATCCTTAATTTTACTCTCAAAATATTAGAGAAAGTTAACTGGAGAGTGTCTTTTAGCATTCAAAGATTAAAAACGGACTTAACTTAAAGAGGCCATTTTTACTTCCCAAATAACTTTTTTTTGTTTTATTATGTTTTGTTAATCACCATACATTACATCATTAGTTTTTGATGTAGTGTTCCATGATTCATTTTTTGCATATAACACCCAGTGCTCCATTCAGTACGTACCCTCCTTAATACCCATCACCAGGCTAACACATTCCCCCACCCCCTCCCCTCTAGAAACTTCAGTTTGTTTCTCAGAGTCCATAGTTTCTCATGGTTCGTCTCCTGTCTCCCCCTCCAATTTCCCACCTTTCATTTTTCCCTTCCTACTATCTTCTTTTTTTTTTTTTTAACATATAATGTATTATTTGTTTCAGAGGTACAGGTCTGTGATTCAACAGTCTTACACAATTCACAGTGCTCACCATAGCACATACCCTCCCCAGTGACCATCACCCAGCCACCCCATCCCTCCCACCCTCCACCACTCCAGCAACCCTCAGTTTGTTTCCTGAGATTAAGAATTCCATCCCAAATAACTTTTATATATAAAATACCTCTCTTTGTCTTGATTCTTAAGTCAAATCCTTATTGGAACTCATGGGGTCATCAGTGGAAACAGGAATTGTTTGAAAAAAGAGGCTCACAATTACTAGTGACTAATATTTTGTTACATGTTTCATACTTAAAAATAGAACTATGGTCATCATTCTTATACAAAACTCTTTCATATATGAATACGTTATAAGAAAGTTTAATGCTGGCTTTTTGAATGGCAAATTTGGTTCAGCGGATGAAGAAATTTGCCGGAAAAAAAGAAAAGTTGGTTGAAGAACACTGTCTTACATGTTCAACCTAATTAATGTATTAAAAGAAAAACAATCTCATATTTCCTGACTGTGACTTTTTCATATTTATTAAATTATGCCATCTGTTACTTGACTTGCAGCTACAGCATGTGATAAACTAGAGTCTCTATGGCCAGGCTAATGATACCATTTAGGAAGCTGAGAGCAACAGCAATGAGAAAAGTAGTACAAACAAGTTGGTTTCCACCCTCACTTCCCCTCCAATTGTCTGTCTCTAATATTTCTCAGGAGGGCGTGTGAATGTGTGCATGATATGTTTGTGTGTGTTTGACAGAAAAGGCTGTATGGGAGAGTTAAGGAGGTACTTTTAAATCCAGAATGGTTGGTGTAATAGAACAATGAGCTAAGCTGATAGGACTGAGTCATCTTTGTTGCATTTTTGTAGATTTCACAGACAGTTTTTCAATCATCAGGGTCTATGTATTCTATACATATATACATGGACTATATATTCCTCTTCACTCTTGTCCTTCTACCTGGCTTCCTGAAAACTGCATACATTGGCCAGTCCATGCTCCTGACTAGCCTTGAGGACTTAACTGCTCATGATACAGAATGTAAATGCTTAATCCTCCAGCTAGTTCCAATAAAGATTCCTCCAGCATATACTCAAATAAATTTAATAAGAAAGAAAAGATAGGGGGTGCCTGGGTGGCTCAGTCAGTTAAGCATCTGCCTCCGGGTCAGGTCATCATCCCGGGGTCCTGGGATCGAACCCTGAATCGGGCTCCCTGCTCAGCGGGGAGCCTGCTTCTCCCTCTCCCTCTGCTGCTTGCCCTCTCTTGCTCTCTCTCTCTGACAATAAATAAATAAAATCTTAATAAAAAAAAAAGAAAGAAAAGATAATGAGCAATAATGGAATAGCACAACTTTGCAATAAAATACAGTTTATTTTTGCTTTGAATTTCTGTCAATATCAAGAGTCACATGGGGGACCTGGATGGCTCAGTCTGTTAAACTTCTGCGTTCGGCTCAGGTCATGATATCAGGGTTCTGGGATCGAGCTCCTCATCGGGCTCCCTGCATCAGGGAGTCTGCTTCTCCCTCTTCCTCTGCACGCTTGCGCTCTCTCAAAGAAATAAATAAAAATCTTTAAAAAAAAAAAAGTCACAAACTAATGGACAAACAATGTGAGAGACATGAGACAATGAAGCAAAGAAAAATCTGCTTCCTTTTATTTTTTTTTTTTTTAAAGATTTTATTCATCATTTACTTCGGAGAGAGAGAGAGTGCGCGCATGAGCAGGGGGAAGGGCAGAGGAAGAGGGAGAGAATCTTAAGTGGACTCAGGACTAAGTGCAGAGCCCAACACAGGGCTCCATCTCACAACCCTGAGATCATGACCTGAGTTGAAACCAAGAGTCAGACACTTAACTGACTGAGCTACCCAGGCTCCCCTGCTTCCTTTTATGGAAAGCAAAACCCTAGGTTGAAATAGTCACTCAGTTCATTTGTTGAACACCTGCAGAAACTTATACCCAAAACATAATGTGATCTGAATGCTAAAAACCCATTCTCAATCACATTCTTGACCCTATGTTTGACTTCAGGTTAGAGCCATAGGTACAAGAAAATGGGGTGGAAAAGTCAATTTTTCCCTTTCACACTGTTGAATTATAACGTTTTGTTGAACATTTGGGCTACATAGATTTTATAATAGCAAATTAGCAAATCTGTATTGCTACAGCTAACATAAATCTTTAATTTAATATTCTGTATTGAACAAAGAAATATTTCCATGACATTTCATTAAGGAGGTTACCAATTTGATTATTGTGATATTTCTGTGACATTTTCTTAGGTACAATATCAATTTGATTGTCATAAGTCAAACTGATTTAGAATTTAGTTGATTTTACTTAATAGATTATTTTAATTAAAAAAAGCTGAGAGTCAAATCAAAAACCATAAAAATAAGTTTTCAGGATTTTTAATTAATCTGACAGTTCGGTTATGTTATTAAAATTGAATGGTTTTTCTCAAAAAGTTAACCCTTCCCTCTCCATCCAACCAAAGTGGAAGACAATGGACCTGCCAAAGGAAATGGCCCCAGAATTACTCCTGATCCATGGATATGTTATAATGAACCACTAACATGTAATTTAAAAGAGTTTTTAAAGTGAAACCATTTAGTGAGCATTTTGCACTGCTTCCAATTATCTGCTCCTTCACAATTTCATCTCCTCCCTCATTCCTCCACCCAACCCTCTTGACTTAGAAATGTTTGGAGTCCTGCAGAAGTCTACTGAATTCTGCTTGGAATCTCTAATGTAGTGATTTTGAATCCATGGGGAACTTTAAAAATTCTCAATGTCCATGTTGTACCCCACACTAATTAAAAACCTCCTGGGTGGACATAGACATCAGTAAATTTTATAAAACATTTCAGGATATTCCAATATCTGGCCAAGGTTAAAATCCACTGTTATAAAGCAATAATTTATAAAAATAATGTAACAGACTGATTATCTTCAATCCCACTTCCAGAGATTCTTTATCTGAAGGGTAAGGGGAGGCATAGGGATCTGAATTTAAAAAAAATAATCCCCAAGTGCTTTCAATACAAGTGGTATGTGGTACACATTTTGAGAAACAGTGTCATGTGAGGCTTGTACTTAATCTGCATTTTAATTTATTGGTTACCCCTCTCTCACTTGTGACTTTAAACTCACTGTCCACTGACATTTTTATGCATATTTGTTGATTTCTATCACATAAACAAAATTCCTTCTTCCATAGCCCTCTTTTACCTATTTTCTATCTCTCTCTTAAGAAAAGTTTCAGGGGTACCTGAGACTTTGGCTCAGGTCATGATCCCAGGGTCCTTGGGATCCAGCCCCGCAATGGGCTCCCTGCTCAGCAGAGAGTCTGCTTCTCCCTTTCCCACTCTTCCTGCTTGTGTTCCCTCTCTTATTGTCTCTTTCTCTATCAACTAAATAAATAAAATCTTAAAAAAAAAAAGAAATAAAAGTTTTAAAAGAGAAGTCTTAATCATGTTATCTGTTTTTGCCCACCCTATTCATTTTTCCACCCTGGACCAGCTTGATGGGCATGCAACCTGGACAGGTGCAAATGGTCACAAGTTTGGAAGGGCCTTGCATTTGGTTTAGTGCCCTGCTCTCTGAAAATTCTTAATGCATTGTAAGTGAGGGACCCTGCACTTTTATTTTGCATTGAGCCCTGAAAATTATGTAGTCAGTTCGTCTTTCCTCACTACCTTATCCTTATAAAAAATCTCTATTTTCAAATTCAATGAACATTTTAAAGTCCCAGTTTCTTATTTTGATTCATTTGTAGCATTTAATAATGTTGATCATTTTTTAAAGGTTTATTTAGTTATTTTAGAGAGAGAGAGCATGGGTGGGGAGGGGCAGAGGGAGAGGGAGAGAGAATCTTAAGCAAACTCTTGGCTGAGCAGGCAGCCTAATGAGGGGATCATCCCACAACCTTGAGATCACGACTTGAGCGGAAACCAAGAGTTGGAGGCTCAACAGACACCCCAATCATTTGTCTTTGAAATACTTTTGTATCTTCTTTTACTCTGCTTTCTTTCCATTTTTCTGCATCTCAGTTACCTTGGGCTTTTCTTCCTCCAGTGCCTTCTACATACTCTTTCCCCTCGACATTCCATCCTTGGTTCTCTGTTTTAGTACATTTTCACTCTTCACCTGCTCACTAACTGATTTCACCCACACCTACAAGTGTATATCCCAAATTGCCAAAACGACCTTTTTCATCCAGAGCTTTATGCCTGAACATTCCACAGAAGCTAATTATTAAAAAAAAAGAGATCATTTTATTTTTTCTAAATCTACTCTGATTCTCTAATACTTATCTGAATTACAGACTCATTGTCCTCTTTGTTATCCAAGTAAAAACTTGGAATCAACCTCAGCTCTCTAAGCCAAGTCCATACTATATTCTTAATATCACTGGAAAGTCATCTTCTTTTTTTTAAAAATTTTTTATTGTTATGTTAATCACCATACATTACATCATTAGTTTTAGATGTAGTGTTCCATGATTCATTGTTTGTGCATAACACCCAGTGCTCCATGCAGAACGTGCCCTCTTTAATACCCATCACCAGGCTAACCCATCCTCCCACCCCCTTCCCCTCTAGAACCCTCAGCTTGTTTTTCAGAGTCCATCGTCTCTCATGGTTCGTCTCCCCCTCCGATTTCCCCCTCTTCATTCTTCCCCTCCTGCTATCTTCTTTTTTTTTTTCTTAACATATATGCATTATTTGTTTCAGAGGTACAGATCTGAGATTCAAC
>NW_027687080.1:0-365 GCF_054177405.1 Leptonychotes weddellii | reverse complement strand
TTCATTCCCTTTTATGGTCGATTAATATTCCGTTGTATACATAGACCACATTTTGTTATCCTTGCATTTACTGATGGACAGTTGGGTTGTTTTACCTTTTGGCTTTGGTGGATAATGCTACCGTGAGCTTTGGTGTACAAACATATGTTTGTGTCTCTGCTTTCAGTTCATTTGGATATACATCTAGGAGTGGAAATGCTGGGTCGTATGGTAATTCTATGTTTAACCTTTTGAGAAACTGCCAAACTGTTGTCTGTAGCAGCTATAGCATTTGGTATTCCCACTAGCAATGCACAGGATTCCAGTATTTCCATATCCTGCCTACACATGTTGTTTTCCAGTTTTTTTTATTTTAATTTAATTTT
>NW_027687079.1:0-365 GCF_054177405.1 Leptonychotes weddellii | reverse complement strand
AGCGACTGCCTTCGGCTCAGGTCATGATCCTGGAGTCCCAGGATCGAGTCCCGCATCGGGCTCCCTGCTCGGCAGGGAGTCTGCTTCTCCCTCTGACCCTCCCCCCTCTCATGCTCTCTCTATCTCATTCTCTCTCAAATGAATAAATAAAATCTTTAAAAAAAAAAAAAAAAAAAGAACAGGCGGCACTGTCCACATCCACTGGAAGCCATGCAGTAGCACACGCTGTAGAAGCCTGGGATCCGTGGTAGCAGCAGATTCTGTGGCATTGTTTGAGCTATAGTGCACGTGTCATGGCTTTTTCTTTTCTTCCCCTTTTCTCATCCAGGTCCTCTTGGTAATTCTATAAGGTGCCTGATAGCCGT
>NW_027687078.1:0-365 GCF_054177405.1 Leptonychotes weddellii | reverse complement strand
TCCACCTTCTGTTTCTGTGACATGCATTATTTCTACCACTGCCCTTACAGAAACACTGTTGGTTGACATAGGTAGGGTCAGTTTTTCATATTTGGAAGCTCCTGCATTCCCTGAATGAAAATATTTTGAAATAACTTAATTGTCTAAGATTTCACTTTAATGATACTTTTTTTTTTTAGATTTTATTTACTTGAGAGAGACAGAGAACAAACATGAGTATGGAGGAAGGGCAGAGGGAGAGGGAGAAACAGGGGAGCCTGATGCAGGGGTGGATCCCAGGACCCCGGGGGTCATGACCTGAGCCAAAGACAGACGCTTAACTGACTGAGCCTCCCAGTTGCCCCAAAGCCACTCTTTTAATTCCG
>NW_027687077.1:0-365 GCF_054177405.1 Leptonychotes weddellii | reverse complement strand
TTGAGTGTCTGCCTTCGGCTCAGGTCATGATCCCGGGGTCCTGGGATCAAGCCCCGCATTGGGCTCCCTGCTCCGCGGGAAGCCTGCTTCTCCCTCTCCCCCGCCCCCTGCTTGTGTTCCCTCTCTCGCTGTATCTCTCTGTCAAATAAATAAATCTTTAAAAAAAAAAAAAAAAGAGGTCCTGCTTAGGGGCACCTGGGTGGCTCAGTCGTTGAGCGTCTGCCTTCGGCTCAGGTCATGGTCCCAGGGTCCTGGGATCGAGCCCCACATCGGGGGTGGCTCAGTCGTTGAGTGTCTGCCTTCGGCTCAGGTCATGATCTCAGGGTCCTGGGATCGAGCCCCGCATCAGGCTCCCGGCTCAGCGG
>NW_027687076.1:0-365 GCF_054177405.1 Leptonychotes weddellii | reverse complement strand
GAATTGTATGTCACCTGCGGGATGAAGAGAGGGGTTGACTCGTGCCGGCGAGGCCGAGAGTCCGCGGCTCTCCACTGCCATCTGGAGGAACCGGGAAGCCTGCCGAGCTTCCTTTCCCTCCTGTGGTTCTAACTCCTGTGGTTCCTATGTCTTTGTTCTAACATAGTCTCACACTTTTTTGTTTGTTTTGCTGTGGCCCTCAGTAAGAAATACATTTTATATTGTATCTCAGGACACACATTCTAATTTACACTCTGTATACTCGTGATGTGATGTGGGGACAGGACGTGTGGGCAGGGAGAGCGGCACTCCGGCCTGTAAGGAGTGACGACTGATTAAATAGCTTCCCAAGAATTCTTTCTTGG
>NW_027687075.1:0-365 GCF_054177405.1 Leptonychotes weddellii | reverse complement strand
TTCGTTTTATTCATAGTATCTGCTTCGACGTTGCTGATACCTGCATTGTGATCATTCTTGTGGTAAAAGGTGAAATTGTTACACTGTCATGAGCCAGGGTTAATGTAGGAAGGTACAAAGTTACCATTTGCATGGTGGTTGACTGTGTTTTTTGTTTTGTTTGTTTGAGAAGGTGGTGTGGTTTATTTGCTCTAGCTTAGGATGCTGGTGGAATGTGGTACTGATGTATACAGATTTCTGACATATAAAGATTTCCTGATTTTATTGATTTTACGTAATACCTGGTTTTAGAGCATCAACACAGTAGTTGCTAAGTAACCACATTGCTCTAATGGCCCTGAGATTTTAGTGAAAGGGATATAAAA
>NW_027687074.1:0-365 GCF_054177405.1 Leptonychotes weddellii | reverse complement strand
AACATTTATTTTGAACCATAAAGCACTGTTTGGAGAAGACACAGAGTTGTAAAGATAACTCCAATGAAAATCATTTCCGAATTGTTAAGGAAGACTTTAATTGAATTGGTAAAAACAAGAAACAAAGAAAACTAATGCAGACTATATTTCTTCATAACTTATCAAGCACTTGCTTCACAACTGCAAGTGGTAGATAACGTAAACAAATCTTTATTCCGATTACTTAAAAATATATAATAAGTTATTATATAATGGGGATCAAATGGATACCTACAAAGTGAATTTTTGAAAAAGTTATAAGCACTTTTAAAAGAAGCCTCTGGGAATCCCTACAGGCTTAAGCAGGAAAATCATCTAACATGCGG
>NW_027687073.1:0-365 GCF_054177405.1 Leptonychotes weddellii | reverse complement strand
TGCTGTTAGCTTCTTTTATTGGCTTGGTGGTCACTGCCAGATCCGTCCCCTGTAATGTTCATATTTTCCCTCTTGTCATTTGTAAGGAACATAATATACTGAGCAATATGCAGAAACTATCACATTTCAGATGTAAACTTCTTTGTTCTGAGTTTCTTGCTAGAAAACATTTTCATATTTGAGAGAGAGAGAGAGAGAGCGCGAGAGCACATGGGTGAGGAAAGGGGGAAGAGGGAGAAGCAGATTCCGCACTGAGTGGGGAGCCGAACTCAGGGCTCAATGCCAGGAGCCTGGGATCATGACCTGAGCTGAAGAGAGACCCTTAGCCAACTGAGCCATCCAGGTGCCCCTTGCTTGTAGTTTCT
>NW_027687072.1:0-365 GCF_054177405.1 Leptonychotes weddellii | reverse complement strand
TAGATTTTCTAAATAGCTCTTAATAAAGAGAAAATACATAAGAAAAGACACATATAGCGTTTGGAAGAGAGGGTGCCAAAAAATATCTAAGCATGGCATGTTGCTTAAAAGTAGAGTTCCCAGAGCACCTGGGTGGCTTAGTCGGTTAAGCATCTGCCTTTGGCTCAGGTCATGATCCTGGGGTCCTGGGATCAAGCCCCACATCGGGCTCCCTGCTCAGCGGGGAGCCTGCTTCTCCCTCTACCCTTCCCCCGCCACCCGCTCGTGAGCTCTCTCTCTCTCTCTCTCTCAAATAAATAAATAAAATCTTTTAATAAAAAATAGAGTTCACAGTGGGTTTCCTCTTTATTTATATTTGTGTGTAT
>NW_027687071.1:0-365 GCF_054177405.1 Leptonychotes weddellii | reverse complement strand
CTTTCCCAGTACCTTTCCCCATTATCCACAAGCAAGAGCATATCATTAAAACTCTGCTCATTTTATTTTTATTTTTTAATTTTTTTAAATTTTTTTTTAATTCTTATGTTAATCTCCATACATTACATCATTAGTTTTAGATGTAGTGTTCCATGATTCATTGTTTGTGCATAACACCCAGTGCTCCATGCAGAATGTGCCCCCCTCAATACCCACCACCAGGCTAACCCATCCTCCCACCCCCCTCCCCTCTAGAACCCTCAGTTTGTTTTTCAGAGTCCATCGTCTCTCATGGTTCGTCTACCCCTCTGATTTCCCCCGCTTCATTCTTCCCCTCCTGCTACCTTCTTCTTTTTTTTTTTTTT
>NW_027687070.1:0-7096 GCF_054177405.1 Leptonychotes weddellii | reverse complement strand
TCCAGATCTGTCCTCTAGTGCTGCAGAACATCAAGGAGTTCTGAAGGGACAGAAATTTTATCAATGTGATGAATGTGGTAAAGCTTTCAATCGGAGTTCACACCTCATTGGGCATCAGAGAATCCACACTGGAGAGAAACCCTATGAGTGTAATGAATGTGGTAAGACCTTCAGGCAGACCTCTCAGCTCATAGTTCATCTCAGAACCCACACAGGGGAAAAGCCCTATGAGTGCAATGAGTGTGGAAAGACTTACCGACACAGCTCCCATCTTATTCAACACCAGAGACTCCATAATGGTGAGAAACCCTATAAATGTAATGAATGTGCAAAAGCCTTCACTCAGAGTTCCCAACTGATTGACCACCAGAGAACCCATACTGGGGAGAAACCTTATGAATGCAATGAGTGTGGTGAGGCCTTCATTCGTAGTAAAAGTCTTGTCCGGCATCAGGTGGTTCACACTGGTAAAAAACCTTACAAGTGTAGTGAGTGTGGGAAAGCTTTCTGTTCTAATAGAAATCTTATTGACCATCAGAGGATCCATACTGGGGAGAAGCCTTATGAGTGTAATGAATGTGGCAAGGCCTTCAGTCGGAGTAAATGTCTTGTTCGACATCAGAGCCTCCACACTGGGCAAAAACCATACAAATGTAGTGAATGTGGGAAAGCTTTCCATCAGAACTCTCAACTTGTTGACCATGAGCGAATTCATACTGGAGAAAAACCTTTTGAATGTAATGAGTGTGGTAAGGCATTCAGTCTGAGTAAATGTCTTATTCGACATCAGAGACTTCACACAGGTGAAAAGCCCTATAAATGCAATGAGTGTGGAAAATCCTTCAACCAAAACTCACACCTTATTATTCACCAGAGAATTCACACTGGTGAGAAGCCTTATGAATGTAATGAGTGTGGGAAGGTCTTCAGTTATAGCTCTAGTCTCATGGTGCATCAGAGAACCCATACTGGGGAGAAACCCTATAAATGTAGTGATTGTGGGAAAGCTTTTAGTGACAGCTCACAGCTCATTGTGCACCAGAGAGTTCACACAGGAGAGAAACCCTATGAATGTATTGAGTGCGGGAAAGCCTTCAGTCAGCGTTCCACTTTTAATCATCACCAGCGAACTCACACTGGAGAGAAGCACTCAGGTCTGGCTCGCTCAGTTTCTTAAGATGTGATTTCCCAAGGAACTTTGAATTAAGCTTCTTTTTATAAGAAGGAACTCTTAAAACTGCTCATCAAAATGTACCAATCCCATGCTTTCTCTTGAGTCATGAATGTGGGAGAGTGGGAGTCACAGTGTAATCCTTTTCTGCTGTTATGGAAGTAAGGACTACACATTTCATGTACTTTCAGTTTGTTTATTCTTTCATTTATTCTTTCTTTTAAAGTGTTGAAAAATCTAACTCATTTCTCAGTTCTGCATCCCATTAATCAGACTGTGTACTTTTCAAGGACAGAGATTATGTGTTTCTTATTCTACTCCACCTCTATTTTACCAGTTACATAAGTCATATTGCAAGATGGATTCATTCTTTTCTTTGTCTTGGCTAAGGCTCTCCCTATATAGTTTTTAAACTTCCACTCTAATTCAGGCCCTCATCACTTGTGTTCCCTACCTGTAAAACCTTTCTTTTCCTGTTGGCTCATGTATGTCCCTTAGATTCTTCCACATCCCTCTCATTTCTGAAAGACCCTGAAATGCTTTTTCTTCCCTCTTAAACTTCTATTCATTTGACCTCAGTGCTTCCAATTTAGTTGGTGCTACAGTGTGTAACTGTTACTAAATTACCTTGCCAGTCATTCTGAACTTAACGTGTATGTGTATACTTTCATATCAACTTATTGTAGGCTCTTTAAGGCTAGGTATGGTATCTATTCTTTTAGCATATAGATAATAATTTTCATATAGTAGTTGTTTAATAAATAAATTTTTTAAACTCTGCTCGAAGTTGCACCATCCTTAAATTGGGTATAAGATCCCCTTCCCTGGGCGCCTGGGTGGCTCAGTTGGTTAAGCGACTGCCTTCGGCTCAGGTCATGATCCTGGAGTCCCTGGATCGAGTCCCTCATCGGGCTCCCTGCTTGGCAGGGGGTCTGCTTCTCCCTCTGACCCTCCCCCCTCTCATATGCTCTCTCTCATTCTCTCTCTCTCTCAAATAAATAAATAAAAATCTTTAAAAAAAAAAAAAATCCCCTTCCCCACCCCAATCAGACTAGAGGCTTCTAAAGATGGAAGTGTATGTGTAGGATATCACATACAGGGGCCTCATTGATATCTTCTATGTGTATCCCTGGACATCTCACCACTGTTACTTCATTGTTGGTTTCTGATAAACACTCTATTGTGTTTAGGAAGTTTCCTTCTATTCCTGTTATTTATTTATTTGTTTTTTTTTTAAGTAGGCTCCATGCATATGTGGGGCTTGAACTCATGACCACAGGATCAAGATTTGCATGCTCTACCAACTGAGCCAACCAGACGCCCCTCTATTTCTGTTTTTAGAAAAAGCAAGATAGTACAGTAGTTAAGAACACTCATTTTGTGCCTAGTACCCTAATTCAAACCCTGGCTCCACCACTTTTCTAGGTGTGTGGCCCTGGGCAAGTTACTTAGCTTCTTTGTGTGTCAGTTCTTCCATCTGTAAAGTAAAGCTGTGCTTGTTAGGATACAATTAGTTCATCAATATTAGGCATTTAGAACAGTACTTGGCACTTAGTACCCACTATAGCAATTATTACTATACTTAGAGTTGCTAAGTTCTATCAAGTTTTTAAAAAAATCTGTTGGTATAATTTTATGGGTCATGTCCTTTATTTTTGTAATTCACTTTTTTTTACAAGTTTCCAAATGATTGAAATTTCCTTGAAGTCCTGGAATAAAACCTATTTGTTTGTGGTGATTTTTTTTTTTTTAAGTAGAGAACTAGGTTGAATTTACTAAGGATTTCCTGGCTTTCCAAAATGTATTTGGAGAGTTTCTCTTTTATTTTCTGAAAGAGTTTACATAATGTGGGAATTATTCATTAAAGGCTAAAAGTAGTGGCCAGATCCTTTTCTGGGGAGGAGGGAATTGGGAGAGATGTATCCTTAGCAACATTTTTATTTCTTCAATGGTTGTACTCTTTAGGTTTCTCCCTCTGTGTAAATTTTGGTAATATATATCTAGATATCATTTTTACTGGATTGTTAAACAGTGGCATAGAGGACTCCACTTTATTTTTAAAAGTCAGACTGAATTTATACCCAGGAGATAGTTCAAGTGGTCAAATATGATGGTAAAGGTGCTAGGAGCTGGACACTTACCCTTTTACCTCTTATGCACAGAAAGAAAATACTCCATAGCTATACTCTACATCCCCAACCCTAATTATTCAGCTTTTAAATCCAGTAGGAAAAGTCAAGAGATTATGGGTACTAAAAAGTTACTGAGTATTGTTCTACATTGGGAGACATTTCTGTCAAGGCATTAACCTCCTGGAGTGCTACAGAGGATACATTCATGAAAACCTCTAGGTGTTAGGGACAAATTGTGAGTAACCACAGGTTAGCTTTTGCTTCATGGAAAAAAAGTATCCCCTGACCCTAATATTAGGACAGTTCTAGCCTGATGGGGCCTTGTGGAAGCCCTTGTCCCAGCTGTGTACAGAGAAAGTGTCATGTCAGCTGGCTCCAAGTAACTAATGGTGCAAGTATTTGACCTAGGGTAGGACAATGTGGATACTACTTACTGAACCACAACAGTCGTCCCACTAATGTATGCACAGGACCAAGTAAGATGAGGAACAGATCCCCTTTTAAGGCATGCAAATGAAACCATATGAAACCATAGTAGGAAAGAAATGTATGATGACCTACCCCCTTTTCTGACCTGTTGGTCTTCCTCAAGTTTTGCTTTGTTAGGAATTGTTGGCTGACTAAAAACAATGTCTTTTACCTTAGGTGGCCCAGTCCGTAGACTTAAAAGTTTCTAAGAATGAATGTACAGATGACATTTTCTGATATCTAACAGGCTTTTCCCCCAAATCCCTTCCTGTTGCATTGTCTTCTCTATAGATGATGCATTTACAGTGTATTCAGTTTCCCAACTTGGTGCCATATGGATTGTGGATGGAGATGCACAAAGCCAATAGTTATCCAAGATTTGGTTACAATTAGGTCATTGGACAAAGTAATCACAGGACAATATATGATAAGGAGTGGTAACCACAGCTGCATGTTCAAGACCATGGAGCATAAAAGTACATGCCCAGCCATTAGATTACATACATTAATTATATACTTTGAGTCCCATTTTAGAAAAATTGAAAAATGCTGTATCCCCTTACTGAGACTATGTTGCTTACTAGGGGAGGAGGGGCCAGAACAAATGCAATTACATCATACCTGTAGTGACTCTGGCAAGTCATAGAGTATGTCCTGATGTCAAGAAGAGACCACCAGTGAAACTCTCCAGTCAGTATTCAGGCTGCTTTGGCAATGGGTAAAAATTGATGACACTCAAGCTCTCCCTTGGGAACCACACCACTGGAGCCCCTAGAACTTGAGATGTATGTGGTCTATTACAGGGGCCATTTACGGAAAAGGTGGTCATGACAGCTGCCGTGATGCTAAATGTAAAACCACTAACAACTGTAATCTCTAAGCTGTGTGTTTACTATGACTATCTACTCTTAATATCTATCCTAGTGAGTAGTACTGGAACAATGAGATAGTTGTTTTTTTTAGGAGATCTTTGATAGCCACTTGAGAAACTCTAGACAATTCACCTCATCGTTTCCTGTTTTCCTCTTAAGTGTGGACATGTGGTATACTTGAACAGTAGGATCAGGAACTGTTGGGCAATTTCCAACCATCTGCAAGGAAAAAGAGAAGTTGCATATCTAGTGAGGGGCCTCTGATTTTCCCAGAGCAATAAGCTAGAGTAAAAGTTACTAACAGTTTCTATTGTGGCAGAGGTAAAGGTATGCCTTACCTGCCCTGTCCCAAACAAGAAGCTTTCTCCATTCATCTGTCAATGGACACAGGTTGCTTCCATATCTTGGCAATTATAAATAATGCTACAATAAACATAGAGGTACATATGTCACTTGAAGTGAAGTATCTTTTGATCCTTTCTAATAATCTGAGAGACACATCCTCAAAAAGATTGTGAGTTCCCAAATGGAAGCATTGCATTACCACCATCTTGACCAATAAATAAGACCTGAATAACTGGATATTGACTTCATTTACCCAAATATGAGTTGGAATTTCTTTGGCTGGCAGATGTCATGATAAAGATGGAAATTGTTGAATATTTAGGTAGTTGTGACCCTCAAAATACCCACATTCTGAATAGTGATGTTGTTTTGGACTGGATGAATAGGCTTTTGTCAGGGAAAAAAAATACACTTGCAGATAAAGGCAACAAGTTGAATAAGAGACACTGGAATTTTATTTTATTTTATTTTATTTTATTTTTTTAAAGATTTTATTTATTTATTTGTGAGAGAGAGAATGAGAGAGAGCACATGAGAGGGGGGAGGGTCAGAGGGAGAAGCAGACTCCCTGCCGAGCAGAGAGCCCGATGCGGGACTCGATCCAGGGACTCCGGGATCATGACCTGAGCCGAAGGCAGTCGCTTAACCAACTGAGCCACCCAGGCGCCCTGGAATTTTATTTTTAACGTGGGTCCAAGTGATTCTTATGTTTTCTAAAATTTGAGAACAACTGGGATGGAGTATTAATGAGTAATCATTACCTCCTGGGAGCAAATGTGAAGTTACCAGCTTGAATCAGAATTAATGACCCTTCTCCCAAATAAAAGAAAACGTGAAAAGCAAGACTAAATTGATCATAACTGCCTTAATGAACATGAATGTTTTTCTTAAGTGTTTCCTGATAAGGTGGCAATAGTGTCATGGACTTCTACTTCAAGCATCAATTGGGGGGGGGGCTGCAAACTTCTGTTAGTCTTATTATTTCTCTGAATCTCTGTTTCTCAGTCTCCTTGAAATGTGGCAGTATTGTTGTGCCACCTATGTGAGCTAATGGATAAAAAAACTCCCGGTGTGCTCCTATTCCAACTGTCTCTTTCACATTTCCTCTTGATGTCTAGTTGGCATCTTTCACTTAACACATTCAAAACAAAACTATTGATCCTTTTCCCTAAAACCATTCCTCTTTCAGTCTACTCTGTTTCTTTCTAAAAAGGAAACTTACTCTAGTTGCTCAGATCAGTGACTGTAGAGTCATCTTTAACGAACAACCAATTCATTAGCAAATCATGTTGCCTCCCATGCCTTAAAAATACAATTGACCCTAAAACAACACAGGTTTAAATGGGTGTTTTTTTTAAAAATATTTTATTTATTTATTTGACAGACGGAGAGATAGAGAGATCACAAGTAGGCAGACAAGCAGGCAGAGGGAGAGGGAGAAGCAGGCTCCCTGCTGAGCAGAGAGCCCGATGCGGGGCTTGATCCCAGGACCCTGGGATCATGACCTGAGTTGAAGGCAGATGCTTAACCGACAGCCACCCAGGCGCCCCTGAAAGGGTGTTTTTTTTTAAACTTTTTAAAATCATGTTCAATTCGCCAACATATAGTACATCAATAGTTTTTGATGTAGTGTTCAACGATTCATGATGTCTTTTTTTTCCTCAGCAAGTTTACTTAAAAATTTAGAGATTTATGACAGCTTGAAAAAACTCACAGAAGAACAGGGAGCCTAGAAATACCAAAAAAAAAAATTAAGAAAAAGGTATTGTAAGAAGACAATAGATGTATGCTGGTAGAGGGACTAGAAGGTGGCAGCTACAATGATAGGAAGGCAGGCCTGAGGAGGGGCACTAGGACCTCAGTGGGAGGAGAGCTCTGCCGGTGAAGACAGGAGAATCTGCATACATCAGGTGGGGGCTCCATTTCAGAGATGCTGGGAGCAGCAGGGAAGGCACAACTGGCATCTGCTTCAGCTGTCACTGAGGCCTTGGGTTACAGAGGGTCTCCTCCCTCTCCCCATGAGAGGGGAATCTGGGAAGAGCGTCACCATAAATGGGGACAGGGACTCAGCTGCTTCTGGAGCTGGCCAGTCAGGAGATGGGCTTCTC
>NW_027687069.1:0-365 GCF_054177405.1 Leptonychotes weddellii | reverse complement strand
TGGAAGTTAGGTTATTTCCTAAATGCACACTGTTGGTATGTTAGTGAGTGAGGAATATCAATCCAGGACTTTCTGACTACCAATCCTAGGCATTTCCAAGTTCCCCCCAGGAGTCAGGCCAAGAAATTGTGTTTTTGAAGGCAGTGGGGGAGGGTCTCAATGCAGGATCTCAGGCAAGGCAGTAAAATGAATAGACTTGTATTGACAAAACAGCTGCTAGAGGAGAGATGGTTGGAGCTTCAAGAGAAGTCCAGAGATGAATGGGTTTCTCCAGGCGGTACTTGTAAAATGCCCAAAGGGTAGGGCTTGAGGAAGTGATTCAGAAAACCTGATGTCACTGCTGAAGCCAGTCAGGGAGACTTGAG
>NW_027687068.1:0-365 GCF_054177405.1 Leptonychotes weddellii | reverse complement strand
GCAGCTAAGCCACGTGGCATTTCTCCTGGGGGGGTGTCACTGAAATGCCCTAAAACTGGTCGTGGCGATGGCTGCAGCCCCCTGAACAGACCACGTTGTACACCGGAAGCCAGGGAGTTGGATGGTGTGTGAATGATCTCAACAATGTGGTTTTTTACAAGAAAACACTACAGCTGACGTCATAGTCAATGTTGAAAGACTTCCGGAATGCTGTCGCCCTAGAATTGAAAGGCTCCAACCACCTGGAGAGTGTGGTGGTCGCGGAGGGGTAGACACGCGGGGAAGCGGCACGGAGAGGGAAGGCAGGTACAGACTCACAGAAATGCCTTTGGACCGCGACGCAAGCAGGTCGGCGAAGGAAAGAC
>NW_027687067.1:0-365 GCF_054177405.1 Leptonychotes weddellii | reverse complement strand
GAATTGTATGTCACCTGCGGGATGAAGAGAGGGGTTGACTCGTGCCGGCGAGGCCGAGAGTCCGCGGCTCTCCACTGCCATCTGGAGGAACCGGGAAGCCTGCCGAGCTTCCTTTCCTTCCTGTGGTTCTAACTCCTGTGGTTCCTATGTCTTTGTTCTAACATAATCTCACACTTTTTTGTTTGTTTTGCTGTGGCCCTCAGTAAGAAATACATTTTATATTGTATCTCAGGACACACATTCTAATTTACACTCTGTATACTCGTGATGTGATGTGGGGACAGGACGTGTGGGCAGGGAGAGCGGCACTCCGGCCTGTAAGGAGTGACGACTGATTAAATAGCTTCCCAAGAATTCTTTCTTGG
>NW_027687066.1:0-365 GCF_054177405.1 Leptonychotes weddellii | reverse complement strand
GTAACACACACAGGGAGCGGACAGGCGGGGTAGAAGGACCAGTCGCCTGAACCCGGGGAGACGCTGGATTCATCAGGGAAGCGATCTGGATTCTGTTCCCCACCTGGATGCTGAGGACCTGGGGGCGCTGGTAAGCCGCAAGGAGAATCCCATTGTCTCTCTGCCACATCAGCTTGCCCCACGCATGGGGAGGCTGTGAAGACCAGAGCTGAGGACACCCAGGGCGGCTAGAGAGACTGAAGATGTTTGAAGTCATGTTCACTCTGTCGAGGAGAGGCAGGACGCATTTGTCTGGACGTAGTTGACTCATCAGGTAGCCTACAGAGCAGCTGGGGAGGGCGTCAGGGCTGGGAGTGGGGTCAGTC
>NW_027687065.1:0-365 GCF_054177405.1 Leptonychotes weddellii | reverse complement strand
ACCCAGGCGCCCCGTGTAGGTCAGTTTTTTTTTGTTTTTTTTTTAAAGATTTTATTTATTTATTTGCGAGAGAGAGAATGAGAGACAGAGAGCGTGAGAGGGAGGAGGGTCAGAGGGAGAAGCAGACTCCCTGCCGAGCAGGGAGCCGGATGCGGGACTCGATCCTGGGACTCCAGGATCATGACCTGAGCCGAAGGCAGTCGCTTAACCAACTGAGCCACCCAGGCGCCCCTAGGTCAGTTTTTAACACGGTACTTCCTGTCATTGAAAAGTGTACTAAAACCGACACAAATTCAAAATCCCCGGAACAAGCCGATCTGGTAAGAAACTAAGTTGCTGACGTTACCTCCGTGTCAATGGCTCAG
>NW_027687064.1:0-365 GCF_054177405.1 Leptonychotes weddellii | reverse complement strand
GAGGCCTGCATCTTCCCATCAGGGCATCTAATGGGGACTCTTCCTCAGTAGCTGGCTGGGTCATGTGAGCATGACTTGTTCTCTTACTCTGCCGGCCTCTGAAGTCTCAGCAAATATCCCAGGTGCAGGCTCATTACAGAGTGCCACTCGATCTAAAAGCTTCATTAATTCTATTAATTTTGTGATGACCTAATCATAACTAATTAAAGATATGAGTTGGGGGGTGGGTGGAGCAAGATGGTGGAGGTGTAGGAGACCTGGATTTTGTCTGGTCCCAGGAATTCAGCTGGACAGGGATCAAACCATTCTGAACAGTTACGAACTCAACAAGAGATCGAAGAAAGGAAGAGCAACAACTCTCTGAA
>NW_027687063.1:0-365 GCF_054177405.1 Leptonychotes weddellii | reverse complement strand
TGACCTGAGCCGAAGGCAGTTGCCCAACCGACTGAGCCACCCAGGCGCCCTACTTACTTATATTTTTTATTATGAACTTCTATCACTAAGATGTAGACTCCACAATGGCAGAGAGTTTTGTCTTTGATTCTTCATTGCCAACACCCAGGACAGTACCTGGCATTTAACAGGTGCTCAATAAATTGAATGAATGAATCTCCACCATCATAAAAAACTCTATGTATACAGACAATTCTGCTAATTAGTGAACTTTGTTAAATAACTATGTTCTCAAAACCCTTTAATAGTTCAATGACAATGAATAAAAGCTGACTAAAACAGATGATGAAACATTGGGCAACGAATAGAATCTTATAATGTGATGA
>NW_027687062.1:0-365 GCF_054177405.1 Leptonychotes weddellii | reverse complement strand
TCAGCATAGTGGTTACTTCTAGGGAATCAGAGAGAGGGTTGTGATTGGAAGGGGCACACTGGGGGCTTCTGGGATGCAGGCAGGGCTTTTTCTTGACATGAATGGTGTTACATGGGTATTTGCTTGATAATTATTAAACTGAACATTTATTAATGAACATTTTTTCAGTTCTCAAAAATACTTTTTAGTCGGGGAGGAAGAAAACGAACGGCTTTCTCTGCCACACTGCTATAGTTGTGTATGGGGCTTCCGAATAGAATTTGGGAAAAGAGAGGAGGAAATGGCAGTTATGCCAGGGTTGTTGGCACCCAGAGCTGGGTTCTAGCAGAGACTTTGTGATCCAGAGAGTAGGCATTAAATATGCA
>NW_027687060.1:0-365 GCF_054177405.1 Leptonychotes weddellii | reverse complement strand
TCTGTCTGTAGATGAGGCAGGTGGTTTCAGGAGGTCGCCAGCTGTGATCCCTGGGACTTTAAGACAGAGGCAGGACCCTCTCTAGGGACCCTGTGGAGAAAATAGCCACTGAGATCTGGAGACCTACTGCCCCACCTGCAGCAGACACTGGAGACATGCGAGGCCATTTCTGGTCGCTGCAGTGACGTGGGGTGCCCCAACGTTTTGCGCCTGTTAGAGCTCTGGGACCAGTGGGGTTGGGAGCTGGTCCCATCCAGGAATTGTCCCCACCCAAACACAATAATGACCCTCTGAGAAGCACCTGTAGGATTGAATGAAATGCCTTCCAAGGGACTTTCCAGTTGTAAGTGACTGTCATTTTAACA
>NW_027687059.1:0-7096 GCF_054177405.1 Leptonychotes weddellii | reverse complement strand
GGAGAAAGGGGAACCCTCCTACACTGTTGGTGGGAATGCAAGCTGGTGCAGCCACCCTGGAAAAGCGTATGGAAGTTCTTCAAAAAGTTGAAAATAGAGCTACCATACAACCCAGCAATTGCACTACTGGGTATTTACCCCAAAGATACAAATGTAAGGATCTGAAAGGGTACGTGCACCCCAATGTTTATAGCAGCAATGTCCACAATAGCCAAACTGTGGAAAGAGCCAAGATGTCCATTGACAGATGAATTGATAAAGAAGATGTGGTATATATATATATACAATGGAATACTATGCAGCCATCAAAAGGAATGAAATCTTGCCATTTGCAACGATGTGGATGGAACTGGAGGGTGCTATGCTGAGCGAAATAAGTCAATCAGAGAAAGACATGTATCATATGACCTCACTGATATGAGGAATTCTTAATCTCAGGAAACCAACTGAGGGTTCCTGGAGTGGTGGGGGGTGGGAGAGATGGGGTGCCTGAGTGATGGACACTGGAGAGGGTATGTGCTATGGTGAGTGCTGTGAACTGTGCAAGACTGTTGCATCACAGATATGTACCTCTGAAACAAATAATACATTATATGTTAAAAATAAAGAAGAAGAAGATAGCAAGAGGGGAAGAATGAAGGGGGAGAAATCGGAGGGGGAGAAGAACCATGAGAGATGATGGACTCTGAAAAACAAGCTGAGTGTTCTAGAGGGGAGGGGTGTGTGAGGATGGGTTGGCCTGATGATGAGTGTTAGGGAGGGCACGTTCTGCATGGAGCACTGGGTGTTATATGCAAATAATGAAACTTGGAACACTACATCAAAAACTAATGATGTAATGTATGGTTATTAACATAACATAATAATAAAAAAAAGAGATTTAGGGAATCTAGTAGAAGGAGTCTATGAGTTTTGATCCCCCCCTTTTTTTGATGATTTTATTTATTTATTTACCAGAGAGAGAGAGAGAGTGCAAGATTACAAGCAGAGGGTGCGGAAGGCAGAGGGGAAGCAGGCTCCTTGCTGAGCAGGGAGCCTGATGCGGAACTCAATTCCAGGACCCTGGGATCATAACTTGAGCCGAAGGCAGATGCTTAACTGACTGAGCCACCCAGGTGTCCCGAGTTTTGATCCCTTTTGCCGGGTCAAATGTGGAACCTACAAGGGCCAGACTAGCCTGGATTGGAAGAGATGTTTCAGAGGTGAGGAATGAGGCAGTTGGAAAGCGTAGGACCAGATGGTCTTCATCTATTTGGTCATGTGTAATTAAAGTCATCAGTAATGATTAAAAGTTGGGCTAAAAATGTCTTTGAAATATCTCCCTCAGGTAGTGGCCAAAGCGAGCCTAAATTCGTAAGAACTAAGACTTATCGGTGTCAATATCTTAGGAACTCTTCAAAGGGCTTCAATGTATATCTTATTTATTTCTTCCACCAATCCTATGATGCACCTGTTGTGTTTCTATTTCTAGAATTGAGGAAATGGGAGTTAAGAGTCATTAAAATAATACAGTTATTGAGTTGTGGAGTTTTGGGATGCAGGCTTACTCCAAAGCCTAAGCTTTAAAATATTATATTTTATTGCCTCAAATCAAGAAATAAATGAGAAGAGAATAATAAGAATCAATTTGTAATTTCTTTTTTAAAAAAGATTATTTATTTGAGAGAGAGAGAGAGAGCGAGAGAGCAGGGTGGGGGGGCAGAGAGGGAAGGAGAAGCCGACTCCCCACTGAGCAGGGAGCCTGACTTGGTGTTCCATCCCAGGACCTGGGATCATGACCTGAGCCAAAGGCAGACACTTTCTTAACTGACTAAGCCACCCAAGAGCCAAATTTGTAATTTCTTGATCCTATTTATATTTATGTAGCATAAAATTGTAATGATATTGGTTTTCTCATGTATGAAACTTTCTTCAAAACAATTTTTTGACCTGGCTGGGAATAACAGAAATAAAGAACACTGAAGAGGTATCATAGTGTTAAGGTTAGCCATGGAAATCCAGTAGGTGGTTAGAGAACAAAGAGTCAATGACTATGAACATAGTAGCATTTTTGGTTCATGTGATAAGAATAATTTGCAGACCATGGAAACTTAAAGAATGGTAGTTACTATTATGTCAGCGTAAAATATTTGCTTCTCCTAAATTTTATAAGCTTTTATCAAAAGAGGTGCCATGTAATCTGATTTTGTTAACATTCCCACTGTCCCTGGCATATTGAACTCCCATGTACTCTGCACATAATAGAATGTAGTCAGGACTTGTTGGAATAAACCCTTATTTATATGTATACTATTTTCCAGCCCTCCTATAACTACACTCTACCAGAGTAATTATAATCATTTTAATTTTTCAATGTTAAGGAGATAATTTGGTATCCAAATATAATCATTTCCATTATAGTTTAATTTTTCAGACTCCTTGTATGGTACTTATAAAAGTGCTCATAGAAAAATAAAGTAACCTTAAAAATACTAATTAGTAAAGTTCCTATTTAATACCTAAATTATAACTGCCCCAATTATAAGCCTCTTTTAATATTGACTACATACCCCTCATCACATGTGTAAACAACCTTTGCACCATATACAAACTCATTTCTTCTTTCAAGATGAAAAGAACCAAAAGGAGTATCTCCAGGATGTCCACAGGGCCTTTCTAAAATGAAAAAAATAATGATATTATTATGTAGCATGGGGAAACACATTTTATGTAGGAGTTCAAGGAAAATGACATTTGATATTATATCAGAGGACATAATTGAAGATGTGCAAAAGTAAAAAATGTCAATTATCGTTTTAAAATTAGACTTATCTGTATGGTTGTTTTTTTTTTATTTTAGAAGATTACAACAATTTATTAAGAATAATGATGGTATACGATTTTGTATTTAAATGACAATTATATAATTCAGCTAATATTGCATCAAACATTCAGTATTTTAATAATTAAGTTTTCATAAATTTCACAAATATATGAATTATTTACCCCGACATATCCTCAATGGATTAAGAGACTCCCATTCTCCATTCCTGCATTCCATTATAATAGCTCCAAGAGTTCTAAATCCAGGTCGGCATTTATATGTAGCCTGCGTGCCCTCTGGATATGTTTGTTCAGGCCAGGCACCAGACAAAACTTCAGTCTGTTTTCTTGGAGGAGGTCCTTTGCAATCTACAAACAATAAGAACAAAGTAAGTGCTTGAAGTGCTTATTTAAATTTACAATATGTCTAGGTTATTTTTGCTTTTAAAAATACCTATGCTGTTACAGGTCCATCCAAAATATGTTTTAACATATATAAAATATATTTTTTACCTTACAGAAAATGAATCAACATAAATTTGTAAAAATAGCTTTCCATAGAAATAGTTTGCCTTTACTATATATATTTTTAACATATAATGTATTATTTGTTTCAGAGGTACAGGTCTGTGATTCATCAGTATTACACAATTCACAGCACTCACCATAGCACATACCCTCCCCCTCCTTTACTATGTTTTTTAATCAAAATAATGATTCTGTTTATTATTTTATCATTACATTAGACATAAAAATAAATTGAGAAGCTGCAAGTGCATGCCACTTCATGAAGATTATGCAACAATAGAGACAGCCACTGCAGAAAGCTAAAAGTGACTTATCCTTTGGGAATGCAAGTACAGCACACACAAAAGTCATCAAAGGTGGGATTATTGATAATATCTGCCAGCTGGAATTTATGTACAAATGGAAAGTTTTAAAATGAAAATAAGGGAACATTTGCTATCTCTGACCTCTTAGGCAGGGAGTATGGGGGAGATATTATATATATTATTCTTAACTGCTGCACCGCATTCTACTATTCATTCATTGATTTGGAAAATACTTACTGGGCACTATTCTAAGTTCTAAAGAAAAAACAATAAATTTTAAAAGAGACAAAGTACCTGTTCTCAAGTATTTCCGTTCTACTAGGGAAGTTAGTTATTAAATAAGTAATTAAATAGATGTATCATATGCATTACAGGTAGATAAATTCTATTTAGAAAACTAAAGCATGGCAAGATGATACAAACTTGAATGGGAACGTTCCAAATACGATGGAATAGGATGGAACAGAACAACATTCCTACTGCAAATTGGAAAAACAACAACAAACTCGTGTGTGTGTGTGTGTGTGTGTTGAAAGGAACTGGAAACTGTGAGGAGAAAAAGGATTAAATAAACTAAACCAAAGTGGGAAGGGCCTGTTTTATGCAAATATACAGTTTTTGGCCATTTCTTATCTGGTCGTGTTTGCCAACTCTGGGTATGGATTGAAGATCAGGCTTTGCCTGAATGGAGGAATGCGATGAGGAAAAGAAAAATGAGACAAGCTTTTGGAGGCATGTCTAACATGAAAAATTCTGAATCCCCGCAGAATGAGTGTGCTCTGCTGGAGCCTAAGTAATTTCTTAAGAGTGGAGTGAAAATTCCTATAGTCTCATAGAAAAAGTCCCAATAAGAAAAGGATCTTGCTTCAAATACACAACTGTATCCTCATCAAGACAGTTGACATATTTGAGTCACTCAGGGTGAGATTTAAGAGCAGAGGTCAAAACATCAGAAAAGCAGGATAAATCTCTCAGAGTGTTCTAGGATGGAGGAAGAAGAGACCAACCAGGTAATTGATAAAAAGCCAAGAAGGTCTTTACCTTGAGACTTTTGAAACCAGAAGTGGACTGACTCAAAATAGAAGTGCAACTCAGACCCATCTGAGTTCGCTTCTTGATTAGATCAAGAAAGAGCAAACACTTGTCAATGGGAAGTAAATAATATAAACATTATTATTACATTTATTTCATGTGAAATGTATGGCTTTGGATAAAAAATTAAAAGACACATAAAGAAGCAAAAAATGTGATCAAGAAATGAAGCAAAAATAAATGGCTCATAGAAGCAGACAGTCAGATCCAGATGTCGGAATTAGTGTCAAGTTTCTTTAAAATAGCTGCTTTAAGTATGTTAAAGGAAATACAGGAAAATAATAGATAAAATGAGTAAAAAGACAAAGATATTCAAAAGAAAACTGATGCTATAAAAATAATCATGTGTTATATAAAATTACAAAATAAATATCCAAAATAAGGATGCATTGGATGGTCTTAAGATCCAAATGGAGATAGCAGAACACAAATCTGAAGAATACTGGTGTAGAAATATCCAAGTTGAATATAGGAAAACTGTAGAAAACACCAATAACAAATAAAAGAGAGTACAAGAAATGTGTGGAGCAGAGTCAAGTGATATGTGTATGTCTAAATAAAAGTCCAAAGCTAGAGAAGAAAAAAGAAAGAAATATTTGAAGAAAGAATAGCTCAAAGGTTTCCAAAATTGATGAAAAAAATCAACTCTCAGATTCAAAAGCTCAAAAAACAAAACAAAACAAGAAAAACAAAACAAAACAAAACAACCCACAACAAACCAAAAGGGTAAATACAAAGAAAAACTATACTGAGGCTTTGTTGAGAACCAAAGATAAAGGCAAAATCTTAAAAGCAGACAGAGAAATGAACACACATTTCTTTTAGGAGACTAAAAGTAACACTATGTTTGTAAGAGTAACAACTCAGGCATGAAAACAAGGTGCCGGCATTTCTAAAGTGCTGGAAAATAAATGGCAAGAGAACTCTGAACCCAGGGAAAACATACTGCAAAATGAAGGAGAATACAAACACATTCTCAAACAATCCAAAAACAGAGAGAATTCAACAATAGCAGACTGACACTAAGAAAAACCCCACTAAAGCTCTCTAGGCTGAAGGAAAATGATTCCATATATAAACAAGAAAGGGTAATATTAAATGAACAGAACTGAAGAAAATAAATATATGGGTTAATAAAAAGACTACTGAAAAATAATAAATAACGTGCTATGTATATTTTAGCAACATTTTAAAGAGACTTGATTTGAAATCAATAACAATGTCTTATAGTGTTTGTAAAAAATTCAGGAGTATAATATGTAAAAATAATAACAAAAATGTCAAGAGATAACAAATGAAATTAAACCATTTTAATGTTTACATAGTTTAGAATGTAGTGAAAGTATTGATTAAGGGTAGACTATAATAATTTGAGTATGCTTATTATAAAACATTAATATTAGGAGATACATAACTAATAGAAATGATATAGTGAGGTAGTAAAGAATATTTGATTAATATTTTGAAAAGGCAGGAAAGGAGGAATAAAAGACCAAAGAAGAGATGACACAAAAAATAAACAGCAATATGTTAGACTTGAGCTTAACTGGATCAGTAATTACAATAAATGTAAATGGATTCACCACTCCAATTAAAGTATAAACACTGATTGGAGAAAAACAGGAAATAAAATTGAAGTATATGCTGATTACTTTTGATAAAATGGGACCTGGGTGCCTGGGTGGCTCAGTCGGTTAAGAATCTGACTCTTGGATTCAGCTCAGGACCTGATCTCATAGCTCCTGGGATTGAATTCCCTGCTGGGCTTCCTGCTCAGCAGAAGTCTGCTTAGATATTCTCTCCCTCTGCCCCTTCCCCTGCTCGGGCTCTCTCTCTCAAATAAATAAATAAATCTTTAAAAAATGGGACAGATAAGTTGAAAGTAAATGATGAAAACTAATACACTATGAAAATATTAGCCAAAAAAGATAGGGTTAATATATTAATATCAGGCAAATAATAACTTAAGGCAGAAAGTATTGCTAGATAAAAGAGGACCATTTCACAATAATAAAAGAACTATTTGAACAGAAAGATGTAATAATTCTAAATGTGCACAAACATTTAGAATGATTGCTGGAGTTGGCTCATACCAACTCACAGGAGGTAGTTATAAACATCTCTTCCCAATACAGTATTCAGTGATGTCACATTGGTAACTTAAAATTGACCATATCATGAGTATTTACACCATGGGTATTGGCAAATTCTACAAATCAAGACTCTTTCTTTTCCTTTTTTTAAATTTTTAAAAATTTTTTTATTGTTATGTTAATCACCATACATTACATCATTAGTTTTTGATATAGTGTTCCATGATTCATTGTTTGTGCATAACACCCAGTGCTCCATGCAGAACGTGCCCTCTT
>NW_027687058.1:0-365 GCF_054177405.1 Leptonychotes weddellii | reverse complement strand
GTTTTTGTTTTATTAAAAGTCATATTTCGTATTTCAGCCATACTAAAACAGGCTGGAAGCTGATGTGATTATGGTAAAAAATCCCTCCCCCTCAGTGTTGAGGAAAGGGATGGCATGGCACAAGTAGTGGGGGAGAAACAGAATTCGGTCCTGTTCTTGCATGGAGTTGCACTGCCAAGTATTTCTTTTTTTTTTTTTTATTCTTATGTTAATCCCCATACATTACATCATTAGTTTTAGATGAAGTGTTCCATGATTCATTGCTTGTGCATAACACCCAGTGCTCCATGCAGAATGTGCCCTCCTCAATACCCACCACCAGGCTAACCCATCCTCCCACCCCCCTCCCCTCTAGAACCCTGTTT
>NW_027687057.1:0-365 GCF_054177405.1 Leptonychotes weddellii | reverse complement strand
CAGACTGAAAGTGAAGGGATGGAGATCCATCTTCCATGCCAACAGACCTCAAAGAAAGCTGGGGTAGCAATTCTTACATCAGACAAATTAGATTTTAAGCTAAAGACTGTAGTTAGAGACACAGAAGGACACTATATCATTCTTAAAGGGTTTATCCAACAAGAATATCTAATAATTGTAAATATCTACACCCCCAACATGGGAGCAGCCATCTACATAAGCCAACTGTTAACCAAAATAAAGAGTTATATTGATAACAATATGTTAATTGTAGGAGACCTCAATACTCCATTCTCAGCAATGGACAGATCATCTAAGCAGAAAATCAACAAGGAAACAAGAGCTTTGAATGACACACTGGACCA
>NW_027687056.1:0-365 GCF_054177405.1 Leptonychotes weddellii | reverse complement strand
GTGCGACCTTGTTGCCCTGGGCTGTCCGAGGTCCTTGACTGCCCAGGGTGGGTGTGCTCCTCAGGTGGAGCCTTCAGTGAGGACAGGAGGAGCCCGTGGTGCAGGCCGGCTGTTTGTCCTCTGTGGCTAGGAAAGGTGCGAAGGCCTCTGGGATCTTGCTGCCCTGTTCTGTCCTTCCCCAGTGTACCTGGAGCAGCTGGTGTGAGTGATCTGCGTGCCTGAGCCACAGCCTGGCCACTGTCCCCTCCAGACCAGAGGCTCTGGTAAAATGAGAAGGACCTCCCACTCCCTCCAAGTGGTTGGGGACCCTTCGCTGGCTCCCCCCACATGTCACGGCCGTGGGCGTGAGGACCCCCAGGCAGTGC
>NW_027687055.1:0-365 GCF_054177405.1 Leptonychotes weddellii | reverse complement strand
GAGGCCTGCATCTTCCCATCAGGGCATCTAATGGGGACTCTTCCTCAGTAGCTGGCTGGGTCATGTGAGCATGACTTGTTCTCTTACTCTGCCGGCCTCTGAAGTCTCAGCAAATATCCCAGGTGCAGGCTCATTACAGAGTGCCACTCGATCTAAAAGCTTCATTAATTCTATTAATTTTGTGATGACCTAATCATAAGTAATTAAAGATATGAGTTGGGGGGTGGGTGGAGCAAGATGGTGGAGGTGTAGGAGACCTGGATTTTGTCTGGTCCCAGGAATTCAGCTGGACAGGGATCAAACCATTCTGAACAGTTACGAACTCAACAAGAGATCGAAGAAAGGAAGAGCAACAACTCTCTGAA
>NW_027687054.1:0-365 GCF_054177405.1 Leptonychotes weddellii | reverse complement strand
GAGAGGAGACGAAATCCAGGTCTCCTACTCCTCCGCCATCTTGCTCCGCCCCCCTATGGCAACATTATTTATAATAGCCAAGAGTGTCCATATATAAACAAGTGTATATATAATGGAATATCATTCAGTCACAAAAAAGAATGAAATCTTGCCATTTGTAACGACGTGGATGGAGTAGAAAATATAATGCTAAGCAAAATAAGTCAGTCAGAGGAAAACAAATACCACATGATTTCACTCACGTGTGGAATTAGAGAAACAAAACAAACAAGCAAAGGGAGAGAGAGAGAGAGAACAAGAAACAGACTCTTAACTATAGAGAACAAACTGATGGTTACAAGATGGGAGGGTTTGCGGGGTAAATT
>NW_027687053.1:0-365 GCF_054177405.1 Leptonychotes weddellii | reverse complement strand
TTCCCTTCACTCATGTTTAGTATCTTTAGCTCGCAAACTGTCATTGGTGATAAGAGCTTTAACATGAAAAACGGACCATCCTGGATTACACTGAACTGCTGGCCATTAGCTTTGTGAGAAAGGTACTTAGATGACTTCATAATCAAATCTTTTAAACCAAGGATGTCTCTCTATAAATGTCTTATTTTCCTTTCAGACTCGTTTTAAAAGAAGAAGCATCTGATTACCTTGAATTGGACACAATTAAAAATCTTGTCAAGAAATATTCACAGTTTATAAACTTCCCTATTTATGTGTGGAGCAGCAAGGTAAATCTACACTGATAAAATTTATATGTATTATGTGGGTCTATATTTTTTTTTTTT
>NW_027687052.1:0-365 GCF_054177405.1 Leptonychotes weddellii | reverse complement strand
CAAGACAAATAGGGAGCCAAGGATGGTAGAGAAAAGGAAGAATGGACAGGATAGAACAGGTCCAGGGGCAGACATCTGGATAATTAATCTGAGAGGCCAGCATGCATTTTGAAAAAGACTCCATCTTTCCAATCAGAAAACATTTTGCCTCTAAAATTGAGGATTGAGGGCGCCTGGGTGGCTCAGTTGGTTAAGCGACTGCCTTCGGCTCAGGTCATGATCCTGGAGTCCCTGGATCGAGTCCCGCATCGGGCTCCCTGCTCGGCAGGGAGCCTGCTTCTCCCTCTGACCCTCCCCCCTCTCATGTGCTCTCTCTCTCTCATTCTCTCTGTCTCAAATAAATAAATAAAATCTTAAAAAAAAAA
>NW_027687051.1:0-365 GCF_054177405.1 Leptonychotes weddellii | reverse complement strand
TCTGTCTGTAGATGAGGCAGGTGGTTTCAGGAGGTCGCCAGCTGTGATCCCTGGGACTTTAAGACAGAGGCAGGACCCTCTCTAGGGACCCTGTGGAGAAAATAGCCACTGAGATCTGGAGACCTACTGCCCCACCTGCAGCAGACACTGGAGACATGCGAGGCCATTTCTGGTCGCTGCAGTGACGTGGGGTGCCCCAGCGTTTTGCGCCTGTTAGAGCTCTGGGACCAGTGGGGTTGGGAGCTGGTCCCATCCAGGAATTGTCCCCACCCAAACACAATAATGACCCTCTGAGAAGCACCTGTAGGATTGAATGAAATGCCTTCCAAGGGACTTTCCAGTTGTAAGTGACTGTCATTTTAACA
>NW_027687050.1:0-365 GCF_054177405.1 Leptonychotes weddellii | reverse complement strand
CCAGAACGCAGGGCTCTGGCTGGTACATCTCGTAACCATGACGGGATGGGGGCCGGCAGCAGACACGCGTGAATGCAGCTTTCTGGCACTGAGCCAGGAGCCTGGTTCTGTAACCTCATCTAATCCCTCTGGGTCCCCGGCGCAGGGCCCAGCCCCCTTCCTCGTTGATGGGAGAGGACACGGAGGCTCATGTGCAGGGGACCGTGTGACAAGCAGCTCTCCGGGGACGCACCTGACTTGAAGAGCTGCCAATTTCCCCGGTGTAACGATTCCGGCAGAGCCGCCCGCAGGCTCACAGTCTGCTCTCAGAAGCTGGTGTGAGCAGCCCTAGGGGCAGAGCTGCGGGATGAGGAGCTGGCGCCCCC
>NW_027687049.1:0-365 GCF_054177405.1 Leptonychotes weddellii | reverse complement strand
GGGTCTGCGCCATGATGAGGCCCCACTACACGAGGCCTCCCCGTAGGTATCAAGTCAGGCTTTGCCATGGGGCCCAGCCCCCAGATGGGGCTGGTACTCGGGTGAGGCTGGTACTCGGGTGAGGCTGGTAGTCAGGTGGGCTGGTACTCGGGTCGGCTGGTACTCGGGTGAGGGTGGTACTCGGGTGAGGCTGGTACTCGGGTGGGGCTGGTACTCAGGTCGGCTGGTACTCGGGTGAGGCTGGTACTCGGGTGGGACTGGTAGTCAGGTGGGCTGGCACTCAGGTGGGTCTGGTACTCTGGTGGGGCTGGTACTCGGGTGAGGGTGGTACTCGGGTGGGGCTGGTACTCAGGTCGGCTGGTACT
>NW_027687048.1:0-7098 GCF_054177405.1 Leptonychotes weddellii | reverse complement strand
AAAAATAATAAACTAAAGGCTTAAAAAAAATTCCATAGAAAAAAAATATTTCATTGAATATTTTTAAAAGTGGAGGTCTTGTTCTGAATGTGAGCTCTGTGTTCCCCTAAATAAAATAGTAATTCTCATATTCATAGGAGAGACATGTAATAAAATCATCTTAAAATAGTATATATTTTTTCCATCACCAACTTCCACAGGCTGTAGAATACTGTTATGCTACTTTTACAGTTGAAAAATTTTTAAATGATGTAATGTTACTCATTGTCCAGGTGTTCCTTAATCTTTCACATCTGGGCTTATTTGTTAGATCTGAGAAGGGGCTCATTCTGGGTCACGTGACATTCCTTATTCCTCTATATGTTCAATATTCAGGGGACAGTCAGCAACTTCTCCCTGAAATGGATGGGGTCGGTTTTCAGGCTCCTTGGTACTAACTCTGCAGTGGGCTAGAATTAAATGTGGCAGTAGCTGGATATGGGATGGGAGCAATGGTGATCTTGCTCCCCCATCGGGGCCTGGCAAGATGCACATTCTGGTGCCAGCAGGGGCAAAGCCACCCAGCAGAGAATGGAATTGGGGTAAACGGAGGACTCCCCAACTATTGCCAGACCAGTGACTTTGGCCTTGAGTTGGTTCCTCTCAAGGGTGGAAGGACTGGCACTCAGCCTTGTTCCCTGAATATTTCGCCAGGATTCTTTTCGGAGCAGATTCATCAGGATGAGCATGCCGGCTCCACCCAGACTCCTGGACCTGGCGGGTCAGAGCCTGCTGAGGGACCAGGCCTCGGCCATCGCTGCTCTGGAGGTGCTGCCCATGGAGCTCTTCCCACCGCTGTTCACGGCGGCCTTCGCTGGGAGGCACAGCGAGACCCTGAAGGCGATGGTGCAGGCCTGGCCCTTCGCCTGCCTCCCTCTGGGGGCCCTGATGAAGGAGCAGCAGCCTCACCAGGAGACCTTCCAAGCTGCGCTCGATGGACTTGATGTCCTGCTTACCCAGGAGGTTCGCCCCAGGTGAGGGTGATCCTGTAGCCTGGGAGGGCCTTGGGGATCCAAGCAAGATACAGCTGGGGTCAGGGAAAGTGCAGGGCCACAGGGCGGGCCAGAGGCTTCTGTGAGGAAGCTCAGAACAGCCTTGGGGCCATCTCTGGGATCACTCTGGGAACAGGCTGTGGACATGTTGGGCTGATTGAGATGCAGAGGGTGACCAAAAGGAACATGTTGCCCACTTCCTCCCGGTAGCACTTAAAGGTACTGCAAGTGGGACCTAGAAGGATCCCAGTAGCCCAAGGAGCCACTGACATCCAGGGTGTGGAGTAAAAGTGCAGGTCAGGCGTCTGGGCCTTGCCTAGATTCTGTGTTACTCCCCATTGATCTGAAAGCATCTCAGTCTGTCTCCCATCTTCCCTGCAGGAGGTGGAAACTGCAGGTGCTAGATTTACGGAAGAATGCTCATCAGGACTTTTGGACTGTGTGGTCTGGGACCAGGGCCAGTATGTACTCCCTGTTGGAGCCAGAGGTGGCCCAACCCATGAGGAAGAGGCGAAAAGTGGAGGGTTGCAAGCCAGGGCCCAAGCCACCCTTGGCTCCCGTGGAGGTGCTGATAGACCTTTGCCTCAAGGAAGGTACCCCTGACGAGTCCCTCGCCTACCTCATCCAGAAAGTCCAGCAGAGGAAGGGTCTGCTGCGCCTGTGTTGTAAGAAGCTGAAGATTTTCGCAGTGCCCATGCAGACCGTCAAGAAGATCCTGAACATCGTACAGCTGGACTCTATCCAGGATTTGGAAGTGAACTGCACCTGGAAACTGTCCACCCTGGGGAAGTTTGCTCCTCATGTGGGTCAGATGGGCAATCTGCGCAGGCTCCTCCTCTCACACATCCACATGTCTTCCCACAGCACCCTGGCGAAGGAGCAGCAGTGTGTCAGACAGTTCACTGCTCAGTTCCTCAGGCTGCACCACCTTGAGGAGCTCTATTTGGACTCGATCTCCTTCCTCGAAGACCGCCTGGACCAGGTGCTCAGGTGAGGGATGGTGAGGTTTCTCAGTGGATGAGCATAAGCCCTTTTTTCTTTCAGTGAACAATAATGGGCATCTGTCATGTGCCAGAGTGTATCATGAGTCACTAGAAGGTCCACACACTGTCCCTGCTTTGTCTCCACACATGTTGTCACATAATGTCCCAGATAAAGGTTGGAGGTATGAACTAGGATAGATGCTATTCGGAGGGGACTCTAGTTAGGAATCTATATAAGGGGGGCTTTGGGGCAGGGGAGGGTGGCTTTGGGAATTCTTCCTGAGAAAATGATGCCTACATTATGATGATCAAAAATAACTGAACTTGAGGGCATTGATGAAGGGAAAGTGTATCCGATGTGAGGTTTCGGATCACAAGTTCTGCACTTGGCAGCTTTGTCAACCGGAGCCTCTCCCTCCAAACCTGCCTCCAGTTCCCTGTCTGTAAAGGGTTACTCTGGGTTCCACATAAGGCAATAGAGAGGGAATGCTTGATTAGGGGGAGGCGGATGAAAGGGAGGGAGCAGGAGTGAAGACTTGTGGAAAGTGATAGCTGATACATGGATGATACAGTGATCCAAGTTAGGCCCTGCAGGCTGCGTGTTGCCAGGCCTTGCCCAGATCAGCTCTTTGTGCACATCTCCCATTAGCCTCATCAGAAACAGGTACCGTTGACTGGGGTTGTAGAAGCAGCCAGAAGGAAGCCCGAGTTGAAAGCATTTCTAGTCCTGTCTCCCAGTACTAAACTTCACTGATTCATTTCCTTTTTGGAGACGTGGGGCCAGGCTCCCCTCTGAGTGCATCACATTGTTGGGTTGATTCCTGCTCACAGCACTTCCGAGGGGCATGCTGTGCTGCATTTGACAGCAAAGGGGGCATTTGAGATTTCATTCATTTGACCAAGTCATCCAGCAGATGAGTAATGCAGAAAGGACTCCCCTGAAACTTGGGTGGATTTGAGTCCTTTTTTTCCCCCAGGCAGCATCCTGGGGCTTGACCTTCATCTGTAATGCCCTGGGTCTGGGTAGAATGGGCTTCTCTTTCCTCAAAGCCCAGGTCATCCCCATGTCCCTCTGCCCGCCACATCTGTTCCCCCCAGAACTAACTGCTTTGTCTCTCCCCAGGTGCCTGAAGACCCCCTTGGAGACCCTGTCAATAACTAATTGCCTGCTTTCGGAATCTGACTTGACACATCTGTCCCAGCACCTGAACGTCAGTCAGCTAAAGGACCTGGGTCTCAGCGGGGTCAGCCTGACCAATATGAGTCCTGGGCCTCTCCAAGTTCTGATAGAGAGAGCCTCCGCCACCCTCCAGGACCTGGACTTAGATGAGTGTGGGATCATGGACTCCCAGTTCACTGTCATCCTGCCTGCCCTGGGCCGCTGCTCCCAGCTCACAACCTTCAGCTTCTGTGGAAACCCCATCTCCATGGCCGTCCTGGAGAACCTGCTGCGCCACACCATTGGGCTGAGCAAGCTGAGTCACGTGCTGTATCCGGCCCCCCTGGAGAGTTACGAGGATGCCCGTGGCACCCTCCACCTGGGCAGACTTGCCCAGCTGCATGCCAGGCTGAAGCAGATGCTGCAGGAGTTGGGGCGGCCAGGCATGGTCTGGTTCAGTGCCAACCCCTGCCCTCACTGCGGCGACAGGACTTTCTATGACCCCGAGCCCATTCTGTGCCCCTGTTACATGCCTGCCTAGCTGGAGACACATACTGGACACTGAAGCCCAGGCGTAAGGAGCGCAGAAGCCACAGTTTGAGAAAATCTGCCCGATGTGAGCAGGAAAAGGAAAGGTGATTGGTTGGGGGGGGCGGGTATGTTGACTTGGGAGTTAATAGGATCTTTGGGGAGATGCATCTTACAGCGTTAGAAATAATGAATCTGAATTTCTAGAGGGAGACTCAGGTTTGGGCGGTAGACGTGGGAGTTATCCCTGCATGGATGGTTGTAAAGACATGGTCAGAAATAAAGAGAACCTCAGTGTCAACCATCTGGTGTCCTCTGTGCTACATGAAGCTTATTCTCCAGTTTAAACCTCAGGAATCTGCAGTTCCTGATTAAACAAGAAGGTATAGCATCCATGATGCTCAGACACTAAGCTGGGTGAGGTTCAGCCCCAGGAGTTCTTGGCACCATTTATCATTCCTGCATTTGGCTCTTATCTCTGGTGCATCTCTTACCTCCTCACTTAATTTCTGTGGCTGTTTAAGCAGTCAACACACACAAAGTGCATCCTCAGGGCCTAGAACACACTAGGGGGCCAATAGTACCACTGGAGGAAAGGTGCTTTGGAGGGGTCCTCGCTAACTCTGCCAAGACTCTGGACTCGAGCACTTCTCCCCAGTGGGTCCAAAGTCTCCATCCCTACCTTTGGCTGTACCAAGGTAGGGTTTTACTGTGTACAAGTCAGGTCCCCAATACTGGAGGGGATGTACACCCTGCAGATGAGCTGGGGCCTCTGGGCCCTACCAGCCCATTCCTGTCTTCCCACCAGGTGCAGTCCTTTCTTGAATTCAGTTAGTTGTGGTCAGTAAAAATACCTAAATTCCTTTTAGCAAAATACTGAGATCATATTTGTTTCCCACATTAAAAATATGACCTCTTTTTGTGGGGGCTAGGTCACGTCAGTGCGTGTTTGACTTTCTCTCCAAAAAATCCACCTTCCTCCTTATCAAAGGTAGTAAGCCAACTCTGAGCAAGGAAGATGCTATGGATTTGGGTCCTAAGAATGAATAAGCAAACCCTTACCATGTCCTGGGGAACACTTGGGTGGATGCAGGTAAATGTCAGACTTGGGAATTGGGGGTGTGGTGGGGCCACCCTGTGAGACCAATCATCCAAATGAGGATATCACACTGTGGGGTCGGACTCCATGGTCAATGGGTAGTTAGCTGTCCAGCGAGCATGAGGGATCCCTGTCCCCACACCCCTGCATCCTGTCCCTAGGCTGCCTCACCTCCCTCACTGCATGGCCTCCCAGAGAAATACCTGGAGAGAAGACCACACAAGGCCCAGCCAGGGCAGGGCTCCAACTGACATTTCCCTGAGTATAAGCAAGTCAGCCCTGTTTGTTCTTCCACTGCCTCTCATTCAGTACTAGCCACGTGTGTGTGTGTGTGCGCGTGCACACACACGTACCACTGTCCTTGCTGGGTGTCAGCACCTTCCTCTTTTGCCACACACAACTGGCCCCTTGATCTCTTCCTATAGCGGTTACCCTCTTCTGCCTTCTAGCCTCCTATCCTACACCTAAAGAACCAGAAACGGGCCCATCAGTTTGTGGGACACACTTTGCCATTTCTGCAGAAGAGAAAACAGAAATCTGTGTAACTGATGGAATGCCCCAAAAAAGAGGGTCAGGAAAATATCTCATTTTTTCCTGACGTGCACCTTGTCCTAGCATCCCTTACGTAGACCCAAGTTACAGGGACTAATTTCCAGAATGGGAACCAGCAGCTCTAGGATTTGAGGAAAAGTTTACAAAATGGGCAGGTTCTCTGGGAGGAAGAGCAAAAAACAAAGCATCACATGATCTCAGCACTGGGTTCCTCAATCACAAAATAGAGACAATACTCCATAACGACACGGTGAGATTTACCTATGGGACTCACACGAAAAGCATGCGTTGGAGTGCCCTGTTCATGGATGGCCCACTGCAGCAGAGTGATGATCATAGCTGCCCAACACAAGTCAAGGAAGAAAAAGTCAACAGTGCATCTTGCTTTTAACGCAGGGCGTCCTACAGTCAGGACTCTCTTTGGCCTGGAGACCTCATTTGAGAGAGAAATCTGGCAAGATTCTTTACTCGGAATTTAGACTTTGCCATCAAAATGTTCAAAGAGGCATGGTATCGAGGCAATGAGGTTTTTAAAAGCTGGGTTTGGTTGGGGAGAGTCCTCATCAATAAGGATGGTCATACAAAGGGGCCTGGGGAGGTAGTGATTGCTGGTGGCAGGGGGACCACATAGATGAAGGCCCTGTTGAGGAAGATAGGAGTCTCCAGGTCATCAGAAAGCAGGCAGAAGGGTATGGCACACAGAGTAAGTTGTTCAGTAGTAATTCACCTTGGAGCCACCTGATCTGCACAGGAGACAGGCAGATTGGATTTAGGGCAGCTGGGGGATAAGGACGTGAGAGGGAAGAATATGGATAGAAAAGAATCAGAGTGCAATCTCGTGTAACAAGCCTGGGGAATCATCCAGAGGCTGAAAAGACACCGAAAGGAGACCCGAGGCCTGGGCAGAACGAAAATGTCAAATAGTTCTAGGAGAGGGAGTCGGGGAGAACTGAACAATTTCCTAATGCCAGCAAGAACTGCTGACTTGACCCAAAATCCAGATCAGTAGTAGTGTTTTTTTGTTTTGTTTTGTTTTTGTTTTTTGTTTGTTTGTTTTTTAAGTAGGTTCCACCCAGCATAGAGCCCAACACAGGGCTTGAACTCAAGACCCTGGGATCAAGACCTGAGCTGAGAACAAGAGTCAGATGCTCGGCCGACAGAGCCACCCAGGCGCCCCCTGGATCAGTATTAGGAACCCAGATTACTGCTATTACTACTGATAAGGGCAGGGGTGTGGCTCTACAACCAGAAAGAGAGAGAAGTAGCCCAGACTCCGCCACTGACGTGAAATCATCGTGAGAAGCATATTTACATTGCCTGACCAATCTCGTGTCTTACCCGTGATCTTGGGCTGTGAAACTTAAAAAGACAGATCGGCTGAGCAACGGGAGACCCCTCGGGCTGAGCTAAATTCTGGTTGGGATTCATTTGCTGCTCCAGAGAGAGAACTTCAGCACTGAGAGGGGACAAACCTGGGGTTCTCACAGGAGGCTGTTGGTCCAGACACCAAAGAGTTGTCAAGATGAATTTAGAAAGAGCGGAAGAACAAGAGGGAGAGGTGACTCAGCATTTGGACAAGCAGAGTTTAATATAATATGATGAATGGAATATTATGCAGCCATCAAAAGGAATGAGATCTTGCCATTTGCAACGATGTGGTTGGAACTGGAGGGTATTATGCTGAGCGAAATAAGTCAAACAGAGAAAGACATGTATCATATGACCTCACTGGTATGAGGAATTCTT
>NW_027687047.1:0-365 GCF_054177405.1 Leptonychotes weddellii | reverse complement strand
ATCTTTAAAAAAAAAATCTTAAAAAAAAAAATAAGTCATTCCCTACTTAAAATTTGCTGTGTGAAAAAACATCACACACACAGAGTAACTGTTGTTCTGCTGGAAAGATGTACAAATCACTTTCACAAAACGAATTAAGAGATGGTTCCACTCTTATGGTTCTCTTAGGACAAATAATGGACTATCTTTGCTTGGAATCATCTAGATCTACTATTTTGTTACGTTTTTAGATCAGTGAAACTTTTTTTTTTTTAAACGTAGGTACAAATTTGTAACTATGAGAAGATTGATATAATTTTGCATTCTTAGGCTAATTTTTCTTTATAGGTGATTTCTAGGAGGTACAGAAATCTTTGAAGGGCTTT
>NW_027687046.1:0-365 GCF_054177405.1 Leptonychotes weddellii | reverse complement strand
TTTGATAGCGAGAGACACAGCGAGAGAGGGAACACAAGCAGGGGGAGTGGGAGAGGGAGAAGCAGGCTTCCCGCTGAGCAGGGAGCCCGATGCAGGGCTTGATCCCAGGACCCGGGATCATGACCTGAGCCGAAGGTGGATGCTTAACGACTAAGCCACCCAGGCACCCCTTGGATATTTTCTTTAAAGAATTGTCTGGTCAAGTCTTTTGCTCGTTTTTCTATTGGGCTTTCTCATCTTTTTTTTTTTTTTAAAGATTTTATTTATTTATTTGATAGCGAGAGACACAGGAGAGAGGGAACACAAGCAGGGGGAGTGGGAGAGGGAGAAGCAGGCTCCCCACAGAGCAGGGAGCCCCATGCGGG
>NW_027687045.1:0-365 GCF_054177405.1 Leptonychotes weddellii | reverse complement strand
CGGTCAACCTGTAAATTCCATAGAGAGGTGCGGGGGGAGGAAGGTGAGCTGTGCTGGGTGGTTTGGGGTTGGGGTGACTGCTGGCAGCTCTCCACAGTGTTGGCAGTTCCTTGGCAGCTTCCCTTTTTTTTTTAAATTTTATTTTATTATGTAATGTTAATCATCATACATTACATCATTCGTTTTTGATGCAGTGTTCCATGATTCATTGTTTGCGTATATCACCCAGTGCCCCGTGCAGAACGTGCCCTCCTCAATACCCACCACCAGGCTAACCCATCCTCCCACCCCCCTCCCCTCTGGAACCCTCAGTTTGTTTCTCAGAGTCCATCGTCTCTCATGGTTCGTCTCCCCCTCCGATTTCC
>NW_027687044.1:0-365 GCF_054177405.1 Leptonychotes weddellii | reverse complement strand
CTGAGCTCTTAGAATTGATTTGAAGCCAGTATTGAAAGATTTATGAAATTGACCGATGCCTCACATGGTCAGTGAAGTCACTTCATGCCTCACGTGGTCAGTAAATCTGTGAGGCTCCCTATCTGGTGGGAAATGGTTAAAATCTGGGGTCCCTTCATCACCTATCTGCATATACCTTCATTTTCTAAGGTATTGTTTAAAAACAAATTTCCTGACTTGGTGATAAAAGCGCTCACATGCACTTAGGGCTAACGTACGTTGTCATCAGCTTTCTCAGTTCATGCTTCTCTTTTCTGGAAACCTTTCAGAATCCTCACTTATAAATAGTGCCTAACTCACTGTAGGTGCATAATAAATATTTGCAG
>NW_027687043.1:0-365 GCF_054177405.1 Leptonychotes weddellii | reverse complement strand
GACACCTGGTCTGCATAGGCATCAGGCACCAGCTCTCGGGCACTGCTGAGAAAATGCCAATCCTCTTTTTAGTAACATGGTAATTACGTTAAATGCTGTCCATTCCTGGAAGGTCCCCCTTGCGCCAAGCCTCTCTCATGCCTGCTCGTCCTTCAAAGCTCATCATCCCTGTAGGGGAGCTTTCCCCCTTCACTTCTGGGTTGCTATGGCAACCGGAGCATGCCTCCACAATAGCACCATCCCAGTGGCCAGGATTCTTCCTTTAAATTGTTTTTGGCCTTACTAGAACACGACTTTATTTCCCCAGCATCTGGCATGTTGCTAATAAAGTAGACTCAGTAAGCAGTCAGTAAAATGCTTATTGA
>NW_027687042.1:0-365 GCF_054177405.1 Leptonychotes weddellii | reverse complement strand
TATCCAATTTTGAAGTCATCCAAAGCCGGGGTGGAGAAATTAACCTTTAGGAGGAGGAGGCAATTCTGAATCATTTCAATGCAGGGGAGGGCACAGGGTTTGTGCTGACCAATTCTCAGGTTTAATGGCCTGAAGTTGCCTTCCATGATCTCTGGATTCTTCCTTACTATCTCCACCCACTTTTTTTTTCTAATTTTTTGTTATGTTAATCACCATACATTACATCATTAGTTTTTAATGTAGTGTTCCATGATTCATTGTTTGTGTATAACACCCAGTGCTCCGTTCAGTAAGTGCCGTCTTTAATACCCATCACCAGGCTAACCCATCCTCCCACCCCCCTCCCCTCTAGAACCCTCAGTTTG
>NW_027687041.1:0-365 GCF_054177405.1 Leptonychotes weddellii | reverse complement strand
CAGACTGAAAGTGAAGGGATGGAGATCCATCTTCCATGCCAACAGACCTCAAAGAAAGCTGGGGTAGCAATTCTTACATCAGACAAATTAGATTTTAAGCTAAAGACTGTAGTTAGAGACACAGAAGGACACTATATCATTCTTAAAGGGTTTATCCAACAAGAAGATCTAATAATTGTAAATATCTACACCCCCAACATGGGAGCAGCCATCTACATAAGCCAACTGTTAACCAAAATAAAGAGTTATATTGATAACAATATGTTAATTGTAGGAGACCTCAATACTCCATTCTCAGCAATGGACAGATCATCTAAGCAGAAAATCAACAAGGAAACAAGAGCTTTGAATGACACACTGGACCA
>NW_027687040.1:0-365 GCF_054177405.1 Leptonychotes weddellii | reverse complement strand
TCTTCTGGATTAATACGTACTGGTGTTTGTGTGCAGATGTGGGTCTGTCTGGACCTGCCAGTGTCTGGGTGGGTAGGACGGTGGGACTGCATAGGCCTACGTCTGCATTTTGAAGGTCTGCAAAAGTGTGTCAATGTGTGAGCACACGTCACTGCATGTGTGACACTCTCTCTAACAAGAACGGGGGCCCCAGAGAGATCGAGAGGCGGGCGGAGCAGAATGAGTGGCTGAGAACTGGGCTGGGACTCCAAAGGATTTGCTGGCTGTCATGAATGCAGGGGGAGATGAGCCAGGCTGGGCCAGGGCCCAGGGCTGCAGGAGTCTGGGAGGTGGAGCCTGCCTGCCCTGCTAGCTAAGGTTGGGCC
>NW_027687039.1:0-365 GCF_054177405.1 Leptonychotes weddellii | reverse complement strand
AGCGGTAGATCTTTCAGAGGATGACAGGGACTGAATGACTTCTGAGCACAAGGGAAGATGATAACTTTCTTTTATGTTAACTGAACCTTCAACATATCTATCTGACAACCACTATGTATCATTCTGATCAGCAGTCACTGTCCTATCTGCATCTGAAGGTCTTGAATAATTGCTGTTGGCATTTTTCTACTGTTTCCAAATTATCACAGATGGAATAGGCCTTAACTGATATGAACTCAATGCTAAAACTTCAATCATATAATCTCTGAACAAATCATAGAATGTTCCAGAAAAGTAGCAAATACAAAGCCCTGGGACAAAAATCTAGCATGTTTGCTGGTAGAAGTCACAGTAATTGCATTAGA
>NW_027687038.1:0-365 GCF_054177405.1 Leptonychotes weddellii | reverse complement strand
AGAGAGAAAGAGAGAGCACAGGCAGGGGGAGCGGCAGGCAGAGGGAGAGGGAGAAGCAGACTCCCCGCTGAGCTGGGAGCCCGATGCAGGGCTCGATTCCAGGACCCTGAGATCATGACCTGAGCCGAAGGCAGACGCTTAACCGAATGAGCCATCAGGCGCCCCACAATAGCCTCTTTTTTTTCCCCTAATTTTTATTGTTATGTTAATCACCATACGTTACATCATTAGTTTTTGATGTAGTGTTCCATGATTCATTGTTTGTGCATAACACCCAGTGCTCCATGCACAGTGTGCCCTCTTTAATACCCATCACCAGGCTAACCCATCCTCCCACCCCCCTCCCCTGTAGAACCCTCAGTGTG
>NW_027687037.1:0-7098 GCF_054177405.1 Leptonychotes weddellii | reverse complement strand
CCCTCCCCTCCAGAACCCTCAGTTTGTTTTTCAGAGTGCATAGTTTCTCATGGTTCATCTCCCCCTCCGATTTCCCCCCCTTCACTCTTGCCCTCCTGCTATCTTCTTATTATTTTTTTTAACATATAATGTATTATTTGTTTCAGAGGTACAGATCTGTGATTCAACAGTCTTACACAATGCATGTTTTCTATGTACACCTGGGCAACCTTATGCTGACCTTAACGTGTGATGACAAAACTCCCCTCTCTCAATATTCATCCTAACTCTAAATAAAAGAAACCCATTCATTCACATTTGGAGAATCACAGTTTGGAAGATATTCCCCATGACCTCCTTATTTGCTGCAAATAACTTCCTTTGTGAAACACCCCCACCTGGTGTAGTCTCTACCTAGAACTCACCAAGGAACAAACTCACTCAGTTCAGTTACACCATCACTTATTTCTCTGTCTAAATTGGAAACCCAGGGAAGATTCTGTGCATATTTTTCTCAACAGGGAGTAAAAATGTCAAGTACAAGAATATCCAGTTATTTCATGTGACAATCCAATCCCTATGATAATAATCTATAGAAGATGAAATCCTGAAGGAAATTCAGACCACATTAAATTAATGTAATCCATTATGTGATAGTAATGCATCTATATGATGTATGGATAAATAAAGATATAGATAATGAAGCTCATTACATCACTTAAGATTATTGGTTTTTCCTACTAGATTTTTACATTCTAGGGGAAACATCTTTTTTCATCTTCAACATTTAACCATAAAATTTAGCAAAATGTTGACCTACTAAGTGTTCTTAAATGGTAACAGAAGGAATAGGCTTGCTTCCTGCCATAGATTTTATACTGCACCATCTGGCTCCCCCTTTCAGGACTGAAGAGGTTATTCAGGGAGCTCTAGGTAAAATAATCTGAGAGGTGGATGCACATGGGTGTCACCCTATCAGAAAATGGCCTCCTCTGAGGAGAATCACCTCACCCAAGGTCAAGCTCCCTTCCTGGGAATAATTCTGATGCCAGTGTTTTGTTACTATTTTTGTACCTGACTATTATCTTTTAATCATTTATTCATGTTTTACCACAGAGAACTTTGGTCTGTGAAACAGAACTGGGATTAACCCTAAAACAGAAAGTTTGCATTCAAGAAAAAAAAAAAAAACATGGGAAAGAGGTAAAAGCATGTTCAATGTTTCACATCACACTTTATTAAATATTTTACATACTGACAATAAAAAAAGGACATTTGGCCTTTAGGTTTTATTTAATATTATTATTAAGAAAAGTAAGGTATAATTTTCCACTGTCCACAAAGTGACCTAGAAGCCAGTCAAATTCTCCTATAAATACACCAGAGAAGGTATTTTTTTAAGGGTTTTAATACTAAAAGTTAATATCTAAGGATAGTTTAACTGAAATTATTAAAGAAATTACTAATAAATATCAAATAATGTTACCTTTTCTTTTGGATACTTAGAATATTTTTTGTTCTTATAATATTTTATTACTATAATTATCCTAGATTTTAAACAAATTGCTATGGTATTTTACTGTTTATTGGAAAGCTAATACACACAATTCTATGACCTTCACCACTTTACAAAGTAAACAAAGGGGAAATGGCTTCAAAATTGCTTTGTATTAGATGTTACTATAGGTAAGAGTGGTTCTATATTAACACCCTTCTATGATCAACCAATGTATCTGACTTAGATTGCCATCTACATCTTGATAGTACCATGCAAAATGGATTCTGTTTTGTAAATTAGTTAATTGGCAGGCAGATTTTGCAGAGGTCCAAAAAATAAAAGCAAAAGGGGGAGGGATGGATTATAGACCAATTCATAGAACATATCCTTGGAGAAGGAAAACCAAGGGTTATATTAGTGGACATGGAAAAAGAAGAGATGAAATCACAATACCCAGATTCTCAGCCCACCAATACAGAGATAATTCAATTGCATTCAAATGATTACTAGCTCCCATGTAAGGCAAAACAAATATTCAAAGTAGAAAAGGAATTATTAGAAGAAATGATTCATCAATTAAAATAACCACTTTTATACAGTATTAAAGTTAATTCAACTTAATCTCCTTCAACCATTTAAAATTTTGAAGTAGATTGCATTTCAAGACAATGCTTCATTTTTTCAAATCTACTTTAATAAATTACAAATGCACTCTTAATTTGCATGTATATGCTCTCTCATTTTAAAGCACTTAAGACATATTTAGTAACAGTAAGTAGAATAAATATGTGAAATTAATATGGTTAGGCCACTGTCACTAACTTTGTTGTAGAATGAGCAGGAAAAGGCAGCTCAATCCTTTCACTTTGAATGAGCTAGATAAAAACATGACAAGGCTATGTTTGAAATTAGCCCATATTGTACTATAAACATATCTAAAATGTTTTAACATCTATATAAGGCTAATTTTTTTCTTTATCAGTAAAATATTTAAACATCTAATTAGATATTTTGAATATCATATTTTTGGTTTGCTTCTATTGGGTTAAAGTAGGAGACAAATGATTCAGCTTTCCAAAATTAAAAGATTTTACCAGACCACCTTGCTATTTTCTCCAGTGAAACCATAAGAAATAGTACCTTTAATAAAGTAGTAAACCATGCTTTGAAGAGAGAAATAGAAGAGCATCAGGTCACTTTGGTAAAGAAACACATGAACTTTCAGCTTCAGAATTATATTTCTGGTAAAAATAAGTTCAAAGCAATTTGGGGATTCCTCTTTCTGGAGAGAAGAAACTAAATTAATTTAGTAAATCATTCTCTGAAATACCCTGCAAAGTTTAATTCACAAAATATATACAAAATAGGATACTAACTAGGTATGTGTATATTAAAAAATATAATAATTGTGATTTTTGCTATCTCTACAAAATACTATGCATGTGTTAGATCAATATAATACAAATGACAGTCTCTGAGGACACTTCCACTTATTATTTACATTTTAACACTAAATTTAATCTCAAAATTATATAGATATAACATATCCTTTTTGTTGGTTTCATTAAAACTTAAAAAGTATGATCTGTTAAATAAATACTGCAAACAAATATGTATCATTAAGTTTACATGTAACACACTGGAGCTGCTATTCCTCTTATACACATAACATACAAACATATCAAAACAACCTTGAACATACTTTTTGATATTACTATTAGTCAAGTTTCACTGTTTAGAACATTATTCTCAAATATCTAATTAATAAGCTATATTACCCAGCTGTTCTTCTTCTCTCATACTGTGTTCTTAAAGGACTTATACATAAGGAATCCCCAAATTATATAAATTATTATTAAGATCCAGATATGGTGAAATTCTGACTTGAAAGGTAAACTGTAACTCTGGATCATACAGTGTTTCATATTTTTCCTTTGTAATGCCTACCAAAACAAGCATCAGTGCAATGTAATATTGACTAGACCTAAAACCTGATAAGCAATACAAAATTTGTACATGCTACATATTTTCAACAAAACTCAGTGGTTGAGAATCTAGAATGTACCACTAAGTGGATTTTCCCCATGTGTGACCTGAAAGTACAAGATGGATCTGGAGAGGAAGACAATTAGAAAAGATAGAGGGAAGTTTTACTTTGAATCGCAAATGTGTAATTTATACCTGATCTTTACTACGCATTTTAAGGAATGAGAAAGAAACTGAAGAGATATACACTGCTCAAATGCAATTTTAAGAAAGTGATGATGAATTAGAAGACTCAAGATAGTAAAATGTAAATTTTCCGCAATTTAATCTATAATTCAACACAATCCCAGTAAAAATCCCAGCAATATTTTTTGTAGGAGTTGACAAACTGATTCTAAGGTTCATATGGAAATGCAAAGAAACTAAAATAGCCAAATTAATTTTGGAAGAAAAAGAACAATGTTGGGAAGCGCACATTACCTAATTTCGGATTTAATGTAAAGTTAGATTCAAGAGAATGTGGCACTGACAACAGATTAGGTTCCAACAAATATGTAAATGGTGGCTGATGGAAAATGAGTTCCACACTTTCAGAGGCACACTTACAGATAAGCAACAAGGGAAGGTAAAAGTGAATCCTAGCCACTAGAGCAGAGTCAGAGACATCAGTATGTACTTATGTTTAGCTTAGTATGTATACAGATGGTTCCATAAACAGATATACATATGTGTGTAGATATGGGTTAGTATATCATGGAGCTCTTCCTGCTTAAGAACCTACAAACAATGAAATCCCACAAGCAGGGCACCCATCACCAGGTATCGGTTTCTAAATACTATTCATCAGTAAAAGGAATTACAGATCTTTGGAGAAATGACTGATTCTAAGGATGGAACAAAGGAAAAATAGGGTAAGCACAGAGCATCTTATAATGCCAGAAAGTAAGAAATTGCTCAAAAAATATAAAGATTGGGGCATGTCAAAGGCACACAGGAGCTAACCTGAAAAACCTCCCAATGGCCAAAACTGTAACAATTTACAGCAAAACAAATAAAGTAGCATTTGATCATAACTGAAGTATAAAGTTAATATCCATGAGCCCATGCTGTTATAAATGATTTAATAATTGAGAGAGAAATAAATGGGAGGGAGAAAGACAAATCTTTACAGAAAAATTTCAAATACTCCCTTTCCAGGAGATTTAATGCCACCTAGAGTGGGCTGGACTTGGTGATTTTGTAGAAGAACACAGAATGGAAGGCAGAAAATTGTAACTTTATGGTAGAAACACCTGGCAAATGCTATATTAACCAAGTGATAAGGTTATTATCCCCAGTGATGTCATGTAGATAACATGTATCCTTGGTAAGATTAGATTTCACCTTTGGAACCACCATTCTAGAAACCCATAACTCCAGTCTGAACATGAGAAAAACATGATAAAACCAAAAATTGAGAGGCATTTTACACACAACCTGACCACAAGAAAAGACTGCAAGTGTCACAGATAAAAGGAAACATGATGACTAAATGTCATGTTGTATTCCCAATTAAACCCATTTTAAGAAGGATATTGATGGAAGAAGTGATGAAATTCTAATAGAATCTGGAGATTCTTTATTAGCAATGTATCAGTGTTCGCTAGTTTGGTGTTGACTGTGGTAACATAAGATGATTATATTAAAGGAAACTAGGTGAGGAGGATAAGGAAACTCTGTACTACATCTGGCCTTTTCTATAAATCTAAAATTATTATAAAATAAACAACTTATTTTTTTAAGTTACATTTAAGAAATACTCTTGTGCAACAATATGTAACACTTAGCCCTATTAGTCATTTGAAGAAAATAGAAGATATAATATCTATCAATAATTTTGCAAAAGATCATAACAAAGATCTTTTTGTTTACCTAATATTTAAATGTTTTGTTGAGTGGTTATTGTCTTGTTAAAATTTTATTTTAACTCTACTTACATAGTAGTAATATTTCTTTTTTCAAAAAGCAAAAATTTGCTGCTACTGGCTGTAACCAATTAGCTTATATTATTCAAATACTACAATGGACAGAAAGGAAAATAAACTTGTACTGTATTTAGTGTATATGGGAAGTCAGTAATACAAAACTGACTCAATTTTTATAATCAAATAAGTCATAAAGAATATTTTGAAAAATGTAATACCACAATTATTTTTAAGAATAAGTATACTTCATAGATGACAATATTGTGTTCCCAATGTTAACATTTTCTTAACACTCAACTCTTTTCCATATTTTGAATGCTGAGTTATTTAAGCTTGTTTTTTGGGTCTTGATGCTAATTAATGGCTTTCTGAGGCTTACATGACATAAAGGTTCTTGAGAGAGTTTGGGATGATTTTGTGTTTATCTACATGTGCATATTCTTGAAATGAAGACAAAGGAAAACCAACAAAGAGTTAACAATGCCTATTAGTTTTATTATTACCTAGTAATAAAAAAATGTGGGTTTTTTTTAGATATTTCAAATTATTTCAGAATTTAGATAACAGCCATTAAGTGCTTAGCACAGTACTGACTTCTTATAAAGTGTTCAGTAATCTGGGTGAATTAGTATCTAAAAATTGGAGAAAGTAGTTTCTAAGGTGAAGCATAATCATATTGAAGACTGGAAGAACTATGTTGAATATGAAAGATTAAAAAATTAGTAAAATTTTTAGAAATCAGGAACATATGCTGTGTGATGAAAAAATTATTTTATTATTTATTTATTTATCTATTGGTGTAGTGTTCCATGATTCATTGTTTGCGTATAATACCCATGCTCCATTCAATACATGTCCTCTTTAATACCCATCACCAGGCTAACCCATCCCCCCACCCCCACCCCTCTAGAACCCTCAGTTTGTTTCTCAGAGTCCATAGTCTCTCATGGTTCGTCTCCCCCTCCAATTTCCCCCCCTTCATTTTTCCCTTCCTACTATCTTCTTCTTCTTCTTCTTTTTAATATATAATGTGTTATTTGTTTCAGAGGTACAAGTCTGTGATTCATCTGTCTTACACAATTCACAGTGCTCACCATAACACATACCCTCCCCAATGTCTATCACCCAGCCACCCCATCCCTCCTACCTGCCCCACCACTCCAGCAAACCACAGTTTGTTTCCTGAGATTAAGAATGCCTCATATCAGTGAGATCATATGATACATGTCTTTCTCTGATTGACTTATTTCACTTAGCATAATATCCTGGGTTCTATCCACATCGTTGCAAATGGCAGGATTTCATTTTGTTTTTGATGGCTGCATAATATATATATATACCACCTCTTCTTTATCCATTCATCTGTCGATGGACATCTTGGCTCTTTCCATAGTTTGGCTATTGTGGACATTGCTGCTATAAACATTGGGGTGCATGTACCCCTTCGGATCATTACATATTTATCTTTGGGGTAAATACCCATAGTGCAATTGCTGGGTTGTAGGGTAGCTCTATTTTCAACTTTTTGAGGAACCTCCATACTGTTTTCCAGAGTGGCTGCACCAGCTTGCATTCCCACCAACAGTATAGGAAGGTTCCCCTTTCTCTGCACCCTCACCTACATCTGTCATTTCCTGACTTGTTAATTTTAGCCATTCTGGAATCACAGAT
>NW_027687036.1:0-365 GCF_054177405.1 Leptonychotes weddellii | reverse complement strand
AGAACACCTTCCTATCCACACGATATTTCAGTAACAAAACCTCTCAAAGCCCAAGGTCAGTAAGAATTTTAAAAGAGATGACTAAACATATTAAATATGATTAGAAGTAACCATAATGTAACCTGCAATTTTTAATCAAGATTTTAAAACCCATATTCCATCTGGTTTTTTTTTTTTTTTGAGACACAATTCACATACCATAAAATTCACCCTTTTAACTTAGAAGTGTACAACTGAGTACATTCACAAAGTTGTGCAACAATCACCATTGCCTAATTCCAGAACATTTTCATCACCCCAAAAAGAAACCCCATATCCTTTAGCAGTCCCTCCCTCTTGCTCCCCCACCGGGACCCTGGCAACCA
>NW_027687035.1:0-365 GCF_054177405.1 Leptonychotes weddellii | reverse complement strand
TTCAAATGTATGCACACTTTTTTTTATGGTGGTTTTCTTTTAAAAATTGATTTGTAAGCGGCTTTAAAAAAAAGTATATATAAATTGGATAGAAGGCCTTTTTCAGATTTAAGTTTTGTAATATTTTATCCCCAGTCTATGGCTGGTCTCTTTTCTTAATTGTCTTTTGATGAGCATAGTGCTAAATCTTGATAAAGCCTAATTTATTATTTTTTTTTGTATTCTGCCTAAGAAATCTTCTGCATAAGTATTTTCTGTGAAGGTATTCTGTACATTTTCTAGAAGTTTTATAATTTCGCCTTTTACATTTAATTCTATGATCAGTCTCAATTTAATTATTTATAAGCTGTGAGGTAAGGTTTGCC
>NW_027687034.1:0-365 GCF_054177405.1 Leptonychotes weddellii | reverse complement strand
GTATCAAGAAAGCCAGGGCGGTTGGATGCAATTCATGCTTCCATTTTCAATGAGAACATCAGAAAGCGCTGTCCTGGGCCCCTACTCTGTGCCATGCACTGAGAGGTCCAGGGCAACCGGATGAACAACACAGGAGTTGGCCCTCAAAAAGTCCATGGTCGCCCCAGGAGTTGTGGCTGGCATGCTGTTTTTCTGCATCTCCCTTCCCCACTGAGGAGGCCAGGGGCCCAGGCCGTGCTGATCAGAGTCTCTCTGAGATGCACTCCCTTCTGAGTCACGAAGAGTAAGAATGAATACAGAGCTCTTAGGGGACAGCTTTCCCACCACGTGGAGAGAGCTTACCTGTGATGGAAAGCTGAGAGGGG
>NW_027687033.1:0-365 GCF_054177405.1 Leptonychotes weddellii | reverse complement strand
TCTGGTGGGAGGGGGAGGGGTGGCATGCACCTGACTCGGACACAGGAGGGAGCCGTGTCTCTGCAGAGGGGCTCGGGCACACAGCGCAGGCGCAGCATAGGAGGGAGCGATTACCCACATCCTGTGCCTGTCAGGTGTCCCTGCGGGCGGGCTTTCCCTTGGCTCATCCGGATCACTGGGCCGGCAGAGCCTTGTGAGGGCGTCTGATGAAGCCGAGGGCACAGGGCGGGTGATGTTCGTTAATTCACTCACCCACTGCTTCCTTTTTGCCTCTTTCTGGGCTCCTCCACCTGCTTTACCCACCCAGATCTCCTTCCTTCAGGGGCTGCTGAGAAGCCAAAATCAGCATCTTCTGCGTCCAGGCA
>NW_027687032.1:0-365 GCF_054177405.1 Leptonychotes weddellii | reverse complement strand
TTTTTTTTTTTTTAAGATTTTATTTATTTATTTGACAGAGAGAGAGAGAGCACAAGCAGGGGGAGCAGCAGAGGGAGAGGGAGAAGCGATGCAGGGCTTGATCCCAGGACCCTGAGACCATAACCTGAGCCGAAGGCAGATGCTTAACCGACTGAGCCACCCAGGGCCCCTATTTTGTGCTTTCTATTCTGCAATGTTTCTTTTTTTCCCTTCAGTTTTTTTTCCTCTTTCCTGCCTCATAGTGTGTTAATTATATATATATTTTTAACTTTTCTCTAGAAAAGAGATTATCCTCCGTCTGAAGAGTACCAAGATCTTAGAACATGTTAACACCAAATCTTTTATATTCAACTTCCACACCATTT
>NW_027687031.1:0-365 GCF_054177405.1 Leptonychotes weddellii | reverse complement strand
AGCCACCTCATCCCTCCCACCCCCCACCGCTCCAGCAACCCTCAGTTTGTTTCCTGAGATTAAGAATTCCTCATATCAGTGAGGTCATATGAAACCCACCAGTTTGTTTTTTTTAAGATTTTATTTATTTATTTGCCAGAGAGAGAGGGCACAAGTAGGGGTAGCAGCAGGCAGAGGGAGAAGCAGGCTCCCTGCTCAGCAGGGAGCCCCATGCAGGGCTCAATCCCAGGACCCTGGGATCATGACCTGAGCTGAAGGCAGACGCTTAACTGCCTGAACCATCCAGGTGTCCCTCAGTCCACCAGTTTTGACAGGAAGCACACAAGCATCTCTCACATCCTGTACAGCATAACCTCCTGTTAGGA
>NW_027687030.1:0-365 GCF_054177405.1 Leptonychotes weddellii | reverse complement strand
GTTGAGGATGGAGAGGGGGGTTGAGGATGGAGAAGGAGAGTTGAGGATGGAGGGGGAGGGTTGAGGATTGAGATGGAGGGCTGAGGATGGAGAGGGGTTTGAGGACAGAGAGGGAGGGTGGAGGACGGAGAGGGAGGGTGAAGGACGGGGAGGGAGGGTGGAGGACGGAGAGGGAGGGTGGAGGATCGAGAAGGAGGGACGAGCAGGCGGGGCACAGAGGGCTTCGGGCAGTGAGACCACTCCGTGTGACCCTGTCACGGTGGGTACGTGTCCTCACACATTCGTGCAAACCCACGGAGCATGCACCACCAGCAGCGACCCTGATGTAGACTGTGGACTCTGGGGGATGACAATTGTCCACGCGG
>NW_027687029.1:0-365 GCF_054177405.1 Leptonychotes weddellii | reverse complement strand
CTACTCCTCCGCCATCTTGCTCCGCCCCCCCAGTCCCTGAATTCTGAGAGAAGTCAGGTAGAGGGCCTGCTGTCATGACGATTGGGATCTGGGCACATTGTAGAGCAGTGTCCTTGATTAAGGCAGCTACCCTCCTTTTGAATGGTAATAGCACAGAATATTTCTTAATTGTGTTCTATGTGTGTGTATTACTTCACATAATTGTTACAGTGGCCTGATTCGTTTTGTAATAGTTTTATCCCCGTTTTACAAATGAAGGGGAAGAAAAGCGGTTACGTGATGATCTGTTTTCAAAGCCAATGTCTGTACCAGTATTTTGTACCGTTGCCTCTCCTTTGATTACTTCAACAAGTTATGGTTTTCCT
>NW_027687028.1:0-365 GCF_054177405.1 Leptonychotes weddellii | reverse complement strand
AAAACACTGGGGTTTCCTCTAAAAGCCTAGAAACTTCCTTTCTACAAATACAAAAGTATCTGTCCTTTACACAACAAATAAACATTCACAGTGGGTCCTGTCCATAGGAAATTGTTCAGGCCGAAAACATTTTAAAGCACTTTTAGAAAACATTAAAAAAAAAAACAAAACAGGGCGCCTGGGTGGCTCAGTTGGTTAAGCGACTGCCTTCGGCTCAGGTCATGATCCTGGAGTCCCGGGATCGAGTCCCGCATCGGGCTCCCTGCTCAGCAGGGGGTCTGCTTCTCCCTCTGCCCTCTTCCCTCTCGTGCTCTCTGTCTCTCATTCTCTCTCTCTCAAATAAATAAATAAAATCTTTAAAAAAA
>NW_027687027.1:0-365 GCF_054177405.1 Leptonychotes weddellii | reverse complement strand
TGAGAAGTCCAAGATCAAGGCTCTGGCAGAATCAGTGTTTGATGGAGGCCTGCTTTCTGATTCATAGGTAGAAGGGACTAGGGAGCTCTGTGGGGTCTCTTTTATAAGAGCACTAATCCCGTTCATGAAGTTTCCACCCTCATGACCTAAGTAGTTCCCACAATCTCCTGATAGCATCACATTGAGCATTATGTCTCAACATATGATTTTGAGGGGACACACATCCATCTATAGCAAGATGTTAATAGTAAAGAAAGCTATAAATCAATACCCCTAATGAACATACTCATAAAAATCTTTAACAAAATATTAGCATATCAAATCCAGTAATATATAGGAAGTATGATCAAAACCAAGTGGGGTTT
>NW_027687026.1:0-7099 GCF_054177405.1 Leptonychotes weddellii | reverse complement strand
AGAAGAAGTGGTATATATATACAATGGAATATTATGCAGCCATCAAAAGGAATGAGATCTTGCCATTTGCAACAACGTGGATGGAACTGGGGGTGTTATGCTGAGCAAAATAAGTGAATCAGAGAAAGACATGTCTCATATGACTTCACTGATAATGAGGAATTCTTAATCTCAGGAAACAAATTGAGGGTTGCTGGAGTGGGGGGTGCATTTGGTGGGATGGGGTGGCTGGGTAATAGACATTGGGGAGGGTATGTGCTATGGTAAGCGCTGTGAATTGTGCAAGACTGTTGAATCACAGATCTGTACCTCTGAAACAAATAATGCAATATATGTTAAGAAAAAGAAAAGAAGAAGAAAATAGCAGGAGAGGAAGAATGAGGGGTAGAAATCGGAGGGGGAGAATAACCATGAGCGACGATGGACTCTGAAAAACAAACTGAGGGTTCTAGAGGGGAGGGGTGTGGGACGATGGGTTAGCCTGGTGATGGGTATTAAAGAGGGCACATTCTGCATGGAGCACTGGGTGTTATGTACAAACAATGAATCATGGAACACTACATCAAAAACTAATGATGTAATGTATGGTGATTAACGTAACAATAAAAAATTTTTAAAAAGAATGCAGAGTTTTCATTTATGGCTGGTGGTGTATAAAGTGATTGAACCATTTTAGACAACTCTTTATGTTTATTAAAGCTAATCAGTTGCCTATTTTATAATCTGGCAATTTTATCCCTAACCCAAGAAAAATAAGCATATTTGTCTACCAAAGATATGTACAAAAATGTTTGTCACAGCTTTACTAATAGTAGGGCCCAAGTGGAAATAACCAAAATGTCTATCAGACAGAATAATGGATTTAAAACCCGTGATATACAATAAAATGAATCAAGGATAGTGAAGTACTGACTCATGCAACAGCATAGATGAATTCCCAGACATAATATGGAGCAAAAGAAGCCAGACATAAAGTCATGTGTCCTCTATCATTACATTTACATGACATTCAAGTTCAGATATAATGAACAGAAGTCAGAAAAGCAGTTTTCTTTTTTAGGGGGAAAGGTTTTGACTGAAAAGGCAGAACTCACAGTTCTGAGTCCTGGAGACATTCTTCACTCAGTTTGGTTGATGGAAACACTGGTGTCATATGTAAAAAAAAGTCAACACATTGCACATTAAGATTATGCACTCAATTTTATGATAGTAAAGATGAGAGCTATATATATATATATATATATATATACACATATATACATAACTTTTTTTTAAGATTTTATTTATTTTACAGAGAGAGAGAGATAGCAAGAGCAAGAACACAAACGGGGGAGAGGGAGAGGGAGAAGCAGGCCTCCTGCCGAGCTGGGAGCCTGATGTGGGACTCGATCCCAGGACCCCAGGACCATGACCCGAGCTGAAGGCAGATGCTTAACGGCTGAGCCACCCAGGCACCCCATAACTCTTTTTTTTTAAACCCTCCTGCCTAATTGCCCATCCCTTCCTTCTGTCACCACAGAAATTCTTCTAAAATTCAAATCCCACAATGCTTCCCCCATGGTCTTCTTCATCTGATACTTCTCCATTGCCTTCAAGCAGAACCTTTTCATGGATTGGCCTCTGACTCTCTCTCCATGCTTCTCGCTCCCTCATTCCCCTTTGAACGCCCTACAATTCCATCCCACTCCATTAAAGCAACTGCAGGTCTTCCCCTTTCTCCTGAATCTTTCTGTCCCAATAGCATTTAATAGATTACATCTATGTGGTTACTAATGTGATTGCTGCATTATAAATAATTTCATGCTTCATTTTTCATACTAGATTGCAAACTACTTAAAGATAGGGCCTCTAAACATTTTGCCTTATATGATGTTGTGTTATCTCCTGGATTTCATGCAATTCAGCACACAGACTCCAGCACATGGAGCACAGAATGGAACATAAGGTGTAGCACCCAACAAGACTTTGGCACATGTTTTTAAGTAATACATTAGTGGCTACAGAATGACTGTTTTTCAAAAGAGAGGATAAAAGCTGTGAGTGTTGAATCTTCATGGGTGAGCCTTGATTCAGAGAAGTGATCTATAACTGCCTATGGTTATTAGACAATAGCACCTCCATCCAATAACTACCCAGTACACAAATTAGTTCATTTAGGGAGTGATAATGATGTGCATTATGTCTAACTCTCTTTTAAATCTTCAAAACATTTCACAAGCACTAATTAATTTTCCCAGAACCCCCCCCCAGCTAGGTGTTAACATTGAGTGTCACTTCATGCAGTGAACTCTGATGAGTCCATAATTAACCTAAGTTTGCAAAGCAAACATGCAAGAAGATTGCAGTGGGTGAGGGGCACTGAGGATACTGGTAGCAAGCAGAGGAAGAATGATTTGTTTTTTAAAGATTATTTTTAGCTAATGGTCTTGCAATTTTTATTATGAACCTAGAAAGCACTTTGATAAGTGTAAGCAATAGCAATTATGGTAAGATAAGTAAGTTTTCTATTAAATTGAATTATTAATAAGGATGTTTTGCACACTATTTATTATACTTCTTATTTTATCTTATCTTCTTCCATTGGTCCTTTGCAATAGTGCTAATTTAGACTATTATCTACCATAAGAGTATGGAAGTTTAGATGGGACTGACCCAAATGTTGATAGAATCTAGATAGGCTTTATATGGATCAAAACCTATCATTTTGGGGGCACCTAGGTGGCTTGGTCAGTTGAGTGTCCAACTCTTGATCTCAGCTCAGTCTTGAACTCATAGTCATGAGTTCAAGTCCCACATTGGGTTCCACACTGGGCATGGATCCTACTTAAAAATATATATATAGAGAGAGAGAGAGAGAATTATATATATATATATAATTTTCATTTTTCACCTAAAATATCTTGCTACTAACAGGACAGTTTATGGCTTTTTAAAAATGTTTTTCTGGGGGGAGTTAAGATAGTGGGATAGTAGAAGGACCCTACACTTGTCTCATCCCAAGAACATGACTAAATAACTATCAAATCATTCTGAATACCCATAAAATCTATCAGAGGACTGACAGAACAAACTGCACAACTAGAGGGAGAGAAAGGGCCACAGTGAGGAAGGTAGGAAGTGTGGAACATGGTTTGGAGGAGAAACAGATCACAAGTGCTATGGAGAGAAGAAAGCCCTGGTCGAGGAGAAAGGCAAGAGAGAGTAGAGTGCACAGATATACACACAGGAGAACAATTCCCCAAAAGCCATTGGCTGGGAAAATGAGAGGGGCTGATTTTCAAGAGTTTTTGCAACGAGTGGGGCTTGAAGACTGGAGTTTTAAAGGTCAGTGGCTTGGCTGGCATAGAGCCCTGAGGGCACTGCCCTAATCCTGGAGAGAAACAGGTAACCTGGGGGCAAATGGTGTGATCTCACGAACACCTAAGTCACATGGGGAGAGAATGTTCACTCTTCTTGGAGAGGCAGTCATAAAGACACCTCTCAAGGAACAAAAGAGCCGGGTGGCACCATTTCCCTCCCCTCCCCCCTCAGCATTGACACAGAGACACCTGCTGAGGGCAGCTCACCCTGACAATGGCTGTTTGCTCCAAGTCCAACACCCTCATACTCTGGCACAATTGCCCTTCTCAGTTAAACCTGCATGGATCCCAGCACTGCTAAACCCTCCCCCAGAAGACCAGTACAGACCCCACCACAGCATGTCCCTAAAGTTTGGAGTTTTAAAAATCAGCAGGCTTGACTGGGATAGAGCCCAAAGTGCACTGTGCTGCTCCAGGCAGGCAAGGAACCTGGAGATGGATAGCATGAAAATGGTGATCCGAGAAATGCCTGGGATGCAAGGGAGGAGATTATTCACTCTTCTGGGAGTGCTTCCCTGAGAGCAACAAGCATGGATATGCCTCTCTGGGAACAAAGGAGCTGGCTAGTGCCACTTCCCTCCCCCACCCATGAACATAAACATAGAGCCACCTGTGGAATGCAGCTGAGCCCAACACTGGTTGCCTAACCTGCTTGCACAAAGTACTACCCTCCTGCACTCTGCTGGTACTGTCCTTCTTGGGCTAGTAAGCCTAAGTTCCAGTGCAGTAGGCCCCTTACCCAGAAGACCAGCAGAAACCCCTGCAAGCACCACATCTCCTGAACAGAGATCTGCAGGGCCTCAGTTCTAGTAGATCTGCAGGGCCTCAGTTCTAGTAGAAGTAGCATCCAATCTCCTTTAACAGACAGACCAGAGCACACCTAGATAACACTCACCAGAAACTGGTCAAGGTCCAAACACTCCCCACTACAGGCAAGGAGGGCCTCTGCAGATGACTGGCCTGAAGTATAAAGCAGCCAAAACTCAGCAACAGAGTCCACACAGCATACCTCAGAAATATTCCCCAAAATGCCAGGTCCTGGAAACAATATAATCTCTTCTTCATAAAACTATTATTCTCAGGAGCAGGAAACATAAGAGGCTTTTCTAACACAGAGAAGAAGGCAAAGACTTAGACAAAATGCAAAGATGGAGGAATTCAATCCAAAAAAAAGAACAAGATAAGGTCATGACCAGAGAACTAAACAAAACAAATATAAGTAATATGCCTGATTGAAAATTTAAAGCACAATCACAAAGATACTCACTGGGTTTGAGAAAAGAATGGAAGATTTCAGAGAGACCCTTATCACAGAGATAAAAGAGATAAAAAATAACAAGTCAGAAATGAAAAATACAATAATGGAGATTCAAAACAGACTGAATGCAATGACCACAAGGATGGAAGAATCAGATGAATGAATAAGTGATATAGAAGATAAAATAATGGAAAATAATGAAGTTGAACAAAAGAGAAAAAGAAGAATTAGGGATTATGAGAATAGACTTAGAGAACTCAGTGACTCCATCAAACATAATAACATTTATATTATAGAAGTCCCAGAAGAAGAGAGGGGAAAGGGAGCAGAAAATTTATTTGAGGGAATAATAGCAGAAAACGTCCCTAATCTGAGGAAGAAAACAGACATCCAAATCCAGGAGGCTCAGAGACTTCCCAACAAAATCAACAAAAGCAGGCCAACACTAAGACATATTGTAATTAAATTTGCAGAATACAGTGATAAACAAAAAAAATCCTAAAAGCAGCAAGACAAAAGAAGTCCCTAACTCACAAGGGAAGACCCATTAGGCTAGCTGGAGATTTCTCAAAAGAAACTTGGCAAGCCAGAAGAGAATGGCATGATATATTCAAAGTGCTGAATAGGAAAAGTCTGCAGTCAAGAATGCTCTATCCAGCAAGGCTGTCATTCAGATTAGACAGAGAGATAAAGAGTTTTCCAGACAAACAAAAACTCAAGGAGTACGTGACCACTAAATGAGCCCTCCAAGAAATATTAAAGGAGACTCTTTGAGTGGGAAAGTAAGACCAAAAATGATAAAGACTAGAAAGAAACAGAGAAAAATTCCAGAAACAACAAAAGAAATTAAAAAATGGCACTAAATACATATTATCTATCAATAATTACTCTGAATGTAAATGGACTAAACATTCCAATGAAAAAACATAGGGTGTCAGAATGGATAAAGAAACAAGACCCATCTATATGCTGCCTACAAGATAACTTTTAGACCTAAAGATACCTGCAGATTGAAAGTGAGGGGATGAAGAAACATTTATCATGCAAATGGAAGTTAAAAGTAAGCCAGGGTAGCAATACTTATATCAGACAAACTAGATGTTAAGCATGCACCCTGATGTTTATAGCAGCATTATCTGCAATAACCAAATTATGGAAACAGCCCAGGTGTCCATAAACTGACGAATGAACAAAGCAGTGGTATAGAAATACATATATGCAGGGATATTACTCAGCCATAAAAAAGAATGAAATCTTGCCATTTGCAATGACATGGATGGTGCAAGAGGGTATTATGCTAAGCAAAATAAGTCAGTCAGAGAAAGATAAATAGCATGTGATTTCACTCATATGTGGAATTTAAAAAACAAAACAAATGAACATAGGCAGTGTGGGGTAGAGCCGGGGGGGAAGAGGCAAACTAAAAACAGACTATTAACTAAATAGAATAAACTGGAACTACCAGACCACTCTGAGCACCCATGAAACCAGCCTGAGATGTAAGAAGATCTGGATCTCTACATACAGAATATTGTAGGCAGTTGGTTTTGAGGTATGAAGCGGAGAGCCATGATCCTGCAGGCAGATATCGGAGGATAAAGGGTGGCGGAAGGGTGCCTGGACATGGGGATCCTACACCGCCGGTGAGTGACTGCCTCGCACGCTGCGGACGGGGCACAGACTCGCAGACTGGTAGCCTCGGGAAAGAACTTTAGGGCAGCCTCCGGGATGGAAAACCAGACCGGCGGGGTCGCATGCACGCGAACTGCAGCCCCCCCCCGGAAAGAAACCGGAGCGACAGTCACGCAAACGCGAACTGCAGCCTCCGAGTCGGAAACCAGGTGCGCTGGGGTCATGCCGGTGAACTGCAACCCCTGGGGGTGGAAACCCCAAGCGGTGGAGTCACAGGCGCGTGAACTGCAACCCCCGGGGGTGGAAACCCCAAGTGGTGGAGTCGCGCGTGTGCGAATTGGGAGCGGCTGGCGGTTTTAGAAGCACAAAGGGCAGAGACATGCCCCGACCTGGAGGCAGGACTGGGAGCACTGTGGAGGGGCGCACAACCCAGGATGCTGCAGTTTATAGCAGTACGGACAGAAACGGAGACAGTGTGGCCTGGAGAGCTCACTGAAGAACAGACTGAGGTCTCTCTGCTCTGAGGCAGAGGGTTGGAAACGGTCTCTTCTGCTCTGACTCACGGAAGAGACGGAAAGCCGCCAGGGAAAGGCGCCAGAGAACACAAGCCCCAAAGACTGATTCCCACTGAGCCCATCTCCCGCCACAGGGGGGCAGGGCAACTCCGCCCAAACAGGGTTGCCTGAGTAACAGCGCGGCAGGCCCCTCCCGCAGAAGACAGGCTGGGAAAACAAGAGGCCAGCAACCCTAAGGTGCCAAAAAAACAGATGCATCTTGCTTGGGTTCTGGTCAATAATTTGGACTCTATACATTCCCTCAAACACCCATCAACAGAATGACTAGGAGGAGG
>NW_027687025.1:0-365 GCF_054177405.1 Leptonychotes weddellii | reverse complement strand
TGTTTGTTAAAAAAAATATGTATATATATTTATGTGGGAATAACTTCTGAGAGAATTAAACACCAAAGGAGTCAGAGACCCTGATACTGAAGGGGACAGTGAGGACGGGTGGTGGCGACATTTCCAGGGGTGGCAGCTGAGGAGTTTCAGCCAGCAAAAGAGGTTATTTATAGTTAAACGGAGTGAACAAAAGACTCCTTGTAAGGATGTTGGCTGTGAGGTTGTGTTTTGAGTGTGTGGAATAAATAACACCCATACCCCAAACAGAAAAGATGAACTTGGAAAATCTCTTTGATGACAGAAAAGAGGAAGCTGTGAAATTTGCTGTAGTGAGGGTACTTTGCAGTGGAAGAGTGATTGAATCC
>NW_027687024.1:0-365 GCF_054177405.1 Leptonychotes weddellii | reverse complement strand
GCCTGCTTCTCCCTCTCCCACTCCCCCTGCTTGTGTTCCCTCTCTCGCTGTGTCTCTCTCTGTCAAATAAATAAAAAAAAAATCTTAAAACAAAAACAAAAACAAAAGAGGTGGACTGACAGACACACTGTCATTCTTTGTCTTCTGGTGGTATGAACACTAACAGAGTGCCTTCTACCCACTGGATGAGCCATTTCTGCTTCTCTTCTGCTCCCCCACTCCACCCCTTGCCCATTCTTGCTGAGAAATGCTGTGAATGCAAAGCAGAGTAGTTGCTTTATCCCAGGGTATGACATGTAATGTTTATAAAAGATCAAGGTCAGACTTTTGGATTGCTGACAGTTGCACCATGCAGGCCAGGTCAT
>NW_027687023.1:0-365 GCF_054177405.1 Leptonychotes weddellii | reverse complement strand
CTCACCTACCAAACATCGTAGCTTAGCCTGGCCTGCCTTGAACGTGCTCCGAACGCTTACATGAGCCTACAGTTGGGCAAAATCATCTAACGCAGAGCCTATTTTATAGTAAAATGTTGAATATTTCATGTAATTTATTGAAAAGCATACTGAAAGTGATGGGGCACCTGGGTGGCTCAGTTGGTTGGGCGGCTGCCTTTGGCTCAGGTCATGATCCCAGGGTCCTGGGATCGAGCCCCATGTCGGGCTCCCTGCTCGATGGAGAGTCTGCTTCTCCCTCTCCCTCTGCCTGCCTCTCTGCCTACTTGTGCTCTCTCTCTATGTCTCTGTCAAATAAATAAATAAAATCTTTAAAAAAAAAAAAA
>NW_027687022.1:0-365 GCF_054177405.1 Leptonychotes weddellii | reverse complement strand
ACCATCCTCTTCAAGCTAAGCCTTAGAGTCCTCTTTTGTGCTCACAGTGGTGTCTATGTATGCCTTTATCTTAGCACTGACCATAATCTTGCATACTAAGTTCTCAATAAACATTTGTTGAATTCAGGGGAATTTGAACATAAGTGATAAGTGATACATGTGTGATCTCTGCCAGAATCCTTTTTGCCAGGGCTTCTATTGATTGGTAGCTAGCTAGCTCTTTGAGAACAATATGGTCCTCTCTAATTGACCGAAGCATTAAATAAATGTTCCCATACCATTACCTGCCTCACGGGGGTGCTATAGAGACACAATGCACTACTACAGGCATTTAAAATGAGATTTCCAAGGTAAGCATAATCGTT
>NW_027687021.1:0-365 GCF_054177405.1 Leptonychotes weddellii | reverse complement strand
GGAGGCAGTCGCTTAACCAACTGAGCCACCCAGGCTCCCCTCCATCTTTTTTTTTTTTAAGATTTTATTTATTTATTTGACAGAGAAAGACACAGTGAGAGAGGGAACACAAGCAGGGGGAGAGGGAGAAGCAGCCTTCCTGCTGAGCAGGGAGCCCCATGTGGGACTCGATCCCAGAACCCTGGGATCGTAACCTGAGCCGAAGGCAGACTCTTAACAACTGAGCCAACCAGACGCCCCTAGATCAACATCTTGATCTGGAGAAAAGGCAAAGAGAGAGTAAAGCTGAAACTAGAAAATTTGTGATATAAAGTAAATTTATCTTGGAAATGCCTGAACTTCCTTTACACAGGATCTCTCTTACT
>NW_027687020.1:0-365 GCF_054177405.1 Leptonychotes weddellii | reverse complement strand
TGGCCTTTGTCTGTCTCAAAACATCTTATTGTCCTGCACCCACCCTTCCTCTTCGTGTCCTGACGTGAGATGATAAAATGCCTGCGTGATGAGATGCAGTGAGGTGAATGACGTGGGCACCATGATGTAGTGTTAGGCCACCACTGACCTTCTGGGGACACAGCAGGAGGAGGGTCAGCTGCTTCTGGCCCCCAGCTGACCGCTGGCAACCGAAATGGCAGATAAGGGGGACGTCTGTTCAAGCGTGTGAAGGCGGGCATGGCACAAACCATGGTGGCGCTGGCCCGTTCCCCTGTGCTCCCCGACTCTGCCCGGGCGCTCCCCGTAACTCCTGTGATTCTCTTACTGCTGCACACCAGCAGCCC
>NW_027687019.1:0-365 GCF_054177405.1 Leptonychotes weddellii | reverse complement strand
CTTTAATGCCTTATAGATAAAATGATCTCTGTCAGTCTGCACTTCTCATGCCTGGAGAAAGTTTTACTGCTTCATAAAATCCTGTAATGCCCCAGTGTTTAAAAAAGATCTATCACTCTATCAGTGGGTCTTTATGGGCTCTGTGTACATTTTTTTTTTTTTTTTTGCAATGCAAGGTTGGTTTCTTGAAGCAAAAAAAAGGGGCAGAGATAAATGGATCTTTGTGTGTTAACGAATGTCAAGAATTCAGCTCAATTCCGAAATAAGTCAAACAGAGAAAGACATGTATCATATGACCCCACTGATATGAGGAATTCTTAATCGCAGGAAACAAACTGAGGGTTGCTGGAGTGGGGGGTGGGGTG
>NW_027687018.1:0-365 GCF_054177405.1 Leptonychotes weddellii | reverse complement strand
GGGTTGTGGTGCTTTAGTACCTTTGTGGTATATTCGAGGCGGGCACCTCTTTCAGAATTCTAGTACCTTCGCTGTCTTTTAAAATCCGGTTTGCACGGTGGTCAGCAGACCCGGGGGACACATGCCACTGCTGCTAGGTATTCAGTAGGTATTATATGCCGGGCACGGTGCTGGATGGTGTTGCCACTTCAGGTGAAACGTCTAGTGCGTGTCCTCCTGGGGGTGGGGCAGGGGCCCTCCTTTTATAACGACTGAGTGGCTTCTGTTGCCACAGGCGCCCCCGAGTTACCTGGATGGAAGATGTCACGTGAAGGCAATTGAGCCAGTGACACCTGGATGGCCCCGAGCTCCCCACCTGTAAACAC
>NW_027687017.1:0-365 GCF_054177405.1 Leptonychotes weddellii | reverse complement strand
ATGAAAAAAGCCAGTTATAAAAATGCATAAAAAAGTATTTTGTGTGTATATGTGAATTTTAAGTAAAATATCTTAAATTTGCATTTTAAGTAAAAATATTTCACATTTTTTAAATTAAATTTTTGATTCTGTACTTTAAACAATATTTTCAATCAGCAACCACCAAAAATAGTAGTTCAAAATGCCTTGAACAAAACATGTTCAACATAGAAAGAAAAGGTTACTTAATGCCACCCTTTCTTTTGTGTTTTAGATTTTTTTCTATAATAAAGCTAATCCTTTTCAGCTCCAAAAAAATTAGACTTCTAGCAGATTATCATGGCATTAAAAAATGAAATGTGATGGGGCGCCTGGGTGGCTCAGTC
>NW_027687016.1:0-365 GCF_054177405.1 Leptonychotes weddellii | reverse complement strand
CCTGTCTCACATTCAGGTCTTTCACCCATTTTATCTTTGTGTATGGTGTAATAGGATGGTCTGGTTTCATTCTTCTGCATGTGGTTGTCGAGTTTTCCCAGCACCATTTATTGAAGAGACTGTCTTTTTTTTCCCCATTCGATGTTCTTTCCTGCTCTGTCGAAGGTTAGCTGACTGTAGAGTTGAGAGTCCATTTCTGGGGTCTCTACTCTATTCCATTGATCTATGAGTCTGTTTTTGTGCCAATACCATACTGTCTTGACTACAGCTTTGCAATATCGCTTGACGTCAGGCATTGTGATACCTCCAGCTTTGGTTTTCTTTTTGAACATTCCCCTGCCAATTCGGGGTCTTTTTGTTCCATA
>NW_027687015.1:0-7101 GCF_054177405.1 Leptonychotes weddellii | reverse complement strand
CCCCCTCTGGGACTCTGCATTAGCAGTGATTTGTGGTATTTTAGTGGAGGAAAAGATATAATGATCCTACCCAAGTGGCAGGGGCTGGCTGATGAAGAATGGCATGGGAAGAGACAAATACCTAATTCCTGTTCAGGATTTAATGAGAGGTTTGCTTTGGGGCTAAGCTCTGTTTATAGTAAGTCCCACCTGGGACTGATTGTATTGTTAATAAATGTCTTTGAGTTCCTCTGCTGCCACCAGGATGCATCACAAGAACTAATTACTCAGATTTTTGTTTAATGGTGCTTATCTAAATAACTTAGGAGCTTTTGAGCGAAAACAATAAAAATGCAAATGATTATGGTGCCGTGCAGTGTAATAAGGATATTTTCATAATCAGAAGTGAAGGGAGTCCCAAAGCCAGCAGCAGTAACCCGCTGGTGGGTATTACTTCTCAAAAGTTCTGCCGGATTCAAGGCACTTGGGACCCGTAGTAATGGGAGGTGTCTCTAACTGTCTCTTAGCTTCTGTCCCTTAACCACCACCTGCTCTGAAAAGAGTGGATGCTCCGCAAGCTGCTCTTGGGTCTTGGAAGGCAATGGGGTGACACATTCCATGGATATCACATGCACTAGAAAATTCCACAACTTAAGTGGTGGTTGATCTCCAGTTGTAAATTTGTCTTTAACTAAGTTCCATTACCTTGTTAGTTTTGAGATTCTTGGAAAAGTGCATTAGGAAAGAGACGTCTCTACCATGGTGCCTTCCTAGTTTCATTGAAAAACGACGCATGAAATAGTGTGTTAATGAGAAGCTGGTGCCACAGTGGGAAGGCCCCCGCTGCATTGCTGGCTTCACTGATTCTTTACTGGGTCTTTGGGGCAAACGGCATCATCTCTCGGGGCTTTGTTTTCTCAGCATTTCTATTCACCTTCAAATTGGTCCCAGGAAGAAGGCTTCGTGGTAGGGAAATCTTGAAGGGGAGAACACCGCGTTGACAAACACCTCATTTATTTCAGTGTATCAAAGTGACTGAGAAAACTTTGATACATTTCCCAAACTGAGTAAACCTCGGGACCTCTCTGAGCAACACGAGCTGGATGACCTCTCCAATCCCTCTCAACGCCATGGGTGGGTCCCCAAGGTGCGATTTCTGCACATTTTGAGAAAAGCTACTGAGAGATGAATCAAATCCAATACCAAAGTTAACCTGCTTTAAAAAAAGACCTTGAATTCTGGAAGGACTCATTGAGTTGCTGTATTTCATAGAATCTAAAATGCCACTGGTTATAAAAGGCACCATTATTTTATGTACTTCTAAGGAAAAAAAGTGCTGCTAGTTAAACTGTGACATGGCTTTGGTTATAAGACTCGTCCTGATTTAGAGAGATCTTAAAGCCCCTGAATTCAAGGAGTGCTCGTGGATTCAGAGTCCGGTAAGCTGCTGCCAGCAGGCTTGAACGGAGCAGCACACAGAGGGCATTGGAGGGATTCAAGCACTGGAAGACCTTTATGCTCGCATCTCCTACAGAAAATTTTTTCATGAATAAATTTTACCACAACTCTAAGGAATCGCTGGGCATCTTCCTGGCCTTTTAGAGATGAAGCCACTAAGATATAACAAGATTGTGTAGCACCAAGGGTGACAGAGTGAATTCCAGTGGTTTTTTGGACGCTGATATGCGTTGACATGCCTCTTTACAGTCGTAACTACTTTAAAAATATTATTTATTGGGGCGCCTGGGTGGCTCGATCAGTTGAATGTCGGACTCTTGATTTCAGCTCAGGTCGTGATCTCAGGGTTGTGAGATCGAGCCCTGCATCGGGCTCTGACCTCAGTGTGGAGTCTTGCTTGGATTCTCTTTCTCCCTCTCCCTCCGCCCCTCCCCCTGCTCACTCTCACAAGCTCTCTCTCAAATAAATAAATACAATCTTAAAATATGGATTTTTATGTATTAGTCCTTAATTTTACTAATTACATCTTTAAGTGAGGAATCTGGACTCTAGTTTGGATTCCCCACTATCCAATAAATTGTCCCTCCTAGGGCAGGTTAGGAAATGCCCCTCCCAGGGAATATTAGCCACCCAACCTGGAGAGGGCGTCTGGGATCAGACGGGCCAGGAAGCTGCTCACTGTTTTCTGCGAGAGCTACCAGTTCACCAGGAAAAAGCACCAGAAGAAACACAGCTGGATCTGAACGCGTTAGGGACAAGGGGGTGTGTGCTCTACAAATAAGGGGGTATCGGTCAGTCTCTTGGGAAAAGAAGAATATGGAAGTGACCAAGCTTCATTACTGAAGCAGCTAAAGGCAGTCTTCTGCTGTTTCTAATTTCTAACTTTTTCTAGAAATAGACAGGTGTTGAAGAAAAAAAATTTTTTTTTCTGAACTGAGTTAAAATAGAAAAATATGACAATGTAGATTGGCTTTTTCCAGCAGCTTGACATGGGATTACTGCTGGAACTTATCTCTATAGAGCGAGAAAAAAAAAAAATTAAACACAAACCTTGGCGTATGTGCACAGAGGGAGCGAGGTTCCTAGTGGAATATTTGAGAGTCTAAAGACCCATCTGCACTGAAACTCGTTCTCTGTGGACCTGCTGCCGCTAGCATTTGGTTCGTTAGTCATTCCTTTGAATCAGGACATGAGATTTTAAGGCAACGTTGGTACCGCAAGGGGTGGTGCATTAAGTATAACTCCCCATTGCTATCTTAGCTTGAATTGGTCACCTGCTAGTGCCCTAAAGAAACAGAAATGAATGGTAAGTTTGAAGAATATAATAATCTTTGCTAGATGGGCTAGTGAGAGAAGCCATTCTCAATGGGACAAAACAAATGTGATATTATTACAATAGTTGTGGATTCCATATGGGGACCCAAAGTAAGAATTGTGCTTTGGCTTCAGGAAAGCTTGGAGCCAGGGCCTGGAACGGTGGGGGGTGTTCCTTCCCCTGATCTCCTCTCTCCTGTCTGCTGCCTCCACTTCTCTGGTTCATTTATCAGGGAACAAGGCAGCCGCCGGGGGCCGAGGGCTACCTGCCCCAGCCCAGGGCACACAGAGACTGGCTTCTCACTCCCAGCCACTCCTCCTGCCTGGCCCTGCTTGGATCAGGTTCTCACCCTCTGACAAGGGGAAAGGGGATAACTCCTGGAAAAGCAGTCATTTCCCGGGAAGCAAAAAAAATGGACTGCTCAAACCAGTTGCCGGAGAGAAAAACCCTCGAATCTTGCAGAAGGAGAGACAGAAAAGAGGAGAACGGCAGAGTTGTGGGATGATTGGTGTTCTTTAAACCACAAGAATGAGGGCAGCGGGAGCATGGTGGGTCTGCCGCCGGGTGGGGAGATCGGGGTGAAGATCGCACTGTGCACGTGTCTCTCTGTGCCGTCCTGGGCTCTGTGTAGTGGTCGGGGTGTGGGTGGGGAGTAGGTGGGCCAGGCTTCCTTCCAGTCCTGGTTGCCTTGGCTTCCCATCTACAAACCCGAGATAAAATTGTATGTCCCCCTGGGATTCGGGTAGGGAGCATCGGGCGGGGATTTTGTGTGCTGGATACACAGCCTAGTACTTGGTCGATCATAAGGGCACCACACATGGTTGATAAATCAGCAAAGTTAATTGTATTTGAACAAGCATTGTGGGGGGTTTTGTCTTTTAGAACAATTACTTTTATTTTATCCCCTGTCTGTGTTGTCATTGTATTTCCTTACACCCTGGTGATAAAAAATATCATATCAACTTTCCTTTCAGTCGGTACTTACAGAAGTTTCTCAAACACTATTTTGGTTCAGATACAAGGTAATGAATTGCGATGTTAAAGTCAGTTCATTTCAGTGAAATTTATTCCAAACAAAGAAAGGTGCGGGGTGGGCGGGGGGGGGGCAGTTTCCATTGATATGACAAAATGTTTCAAGATATCAAGTGGTAGAGGAAACATAGGAATAATTATGTGGCAAAACTACTTCATTAAAGTTTAAAGCTTCATAATACGCTCTTGCCAGAAAAAAAGGCAATGCAAATTTTTTAAAGATTTTATTTATTTATCTGTCAGAGAGAGAGAGAACAAGCAGGGGGAACCTCAGGCAGAGGGAGAAGCAGTCTCCCCACCAAGCAAGGAGCCCGATGCGGGGCTCGATCCCAGGACTCCAGAATCATGACCTGAGCCAAAGGCAGATGCTTAATGGACTGACCCACCCAGGCATCCTGCAATGCAATTTTTTGAAATGTTTTTTTTTAGCAATGCAATCTTTTAAAGATAATTTTCTCCCCTTTATGGAGGTGATGATAAGCTGCTTAAAAATGGGGTGAAAACCTGAGTCCAATCGCTACTTGCAAGAGTAAGCAGGGTGGCCCGCGGGCGTTTGTGTGCACGTGCAGATCCTTCCTGTGAGATTTATTAGGGGTCAGGTTCATGTGCCAGAGGCCCCAAGCTTCAGCTTTTGAGCAGCAAGCTAACAGTTGCCCGGGGGTAAGCTGCTTTGAAGCCAAATGCAGATGTTCTGGGTTTCTTCTCCCTGAAGAATATTCTTTTAAAGTTTTCCCAGATCTCCGCTGGGCTCAGATCTGCTAACTACTTTTTTTTTTAAAGTAGGCTCCATGCCCAGTGCTGAGCCAGATGCGGGGCTCGAACTCATGACCCCGAGATCAAGACATGAGCCAAGATCAAGAGTCCGATGCTTAACCACCTGAGCCACCGAGGTGCCCCAGACCTGCTAACAATTTTGAATCCTGAATCTTTTCCACTGAACCCCTCAGTTGCCTTGGTAGGGTAACTCCACAAACTTTTTCTGTAAAAGGGCCAGAGAGTAAATATTTTTGCTTTGTGGGCCTCATTTGGTCACTGTCACCACTACTCAGCAATGCCGTGGTCAACAAAAGACACCCGTAGACAATGCCCAGGTGAATGGGCGTGGCTGTGTTCCAGAAAATTCCATTTACAGCAATAGGCGGTGGGCGGGATTTGGCCCACTGACTGTAGTTTGCTGACCTTTGAGTTACACTGTTGGTAAAATGTAATGGTTTCTATCACACAATTACTTGGAGCTGTGGATGCAAAATGAAAAACCTCTTAGAATTTCTAAAAAGTGGAAGAGAGTTTTATTCAAGCCCAAGTGAGGACAGCTGCTCGGGACACACAATCTTCACAAAGGAGAGCGAGCCCCAGAGAAGGAATGCTTAATATGGGTTATGCATGTTTTTGTTACATCAAAAGCTACAAATCATCATGATGAAGGACATTCCAGAAAATGACAAACTTTATCTTATGCTTCTAGTATGTGCGAGGTTACAGGCTTCGGAGGTATGGCAATGGAACCTAGGGAGATTTTCTCTCTTACCTTTAGTTTGAAATGTTTCTTTTAGGTTATTTGCTAACCAAGCAGATGTACCATGTGTGCTTGGCAGAAATAGAACCCATGCTTTGAAGTGCTTTGGTTAAGTCACTCTGACCTTGGTCAGTGTTGACTTGTAGCTTCCCTCGGAGCCCAGGAGCAAGGCCCACACACATAAAAAGTTGAAAATTTCCTTTACCATTTCCCTCTTTTGATCAATAGTCTTTCCTCAGAAAGCATTGATGATCAACCTTAATTTTTTATGTCCCTCGGTGCCAGAGTGACTGGTCTGGGCCTGTCAAGTCCCTTGTTGCTAGGGTTCACCATTGGGGGGAAAGTAACATAAATGGCAAGAAGCTTAAAAAATGATACATCTTTTTCTATTAAGTCCAGTTGACAGACAAACACAGTACATGTGCTTGGTTTAGATTGTCTACTTTTATATTTGCTATAAAATTTATAATAAAGATACACGAACAGTAAAAGAATTCCAGTAAGTACAATTTCAAGGAACCAATGTGATGTTGGAGTTTCCTTTATCAGCTGTGATGGTTATTTTTAGGGATCAACCTGGCTCGGCTATTGTACCCAGTTATTTAATCAAGCCCTCGTTAAGTTTTGCTGGGAAGGGCATTTTGTCTGTCTGAGGTGATTAACTTCTATGATCAGTTAATTGCTAGTAGAGGAAATTACCTTCAATAATGTGGGTGGGCCTCATTTAATCAGTTGAAGGTTTTAAGAAGAAGAAGGGGAAAAAAACAAAACAAAACCCTGAGGCCCCTCTAGGAAGAAGAATTTTGCTTCAACACTGCAATATCTGCCTGAGTTTCTAGCTGCTGGCCCACCCTACAGATGTCCAGCTTGTCAGCCTCCATAGTCATGTGAGCTAATTCATAGATATACCTCCTACTGATTTCTTTCTCTGGAGAACCCTGCCTGATATAGAAGAAATATGCCTAATGCATTATTTCTTACCCTGAAGACTCATTCTCCTTTACTGCGTTATTATCTTTACATATTTATTTGTTTATTCATCCAGCCACCCTTCCATTCTTTTAACAATCTTTTCCATCTCAGTAAATGGTACCACTGTGCACGAGTTATTAAAACCGAAGTCCCCGAAGGTACCCCAGCCTCCTGTCTTTGCCTCTGAAGCGTATTTCCTTCCCACCCTCACCCCATTTCCATGGCGCCGCCCTATTCCGAGCCCCCTCTGTGGTCTGTACCTCATCCATTTATCTGCACAGGTACAGTGCACCTGCCTGACTTTGCTGCTTTGCAGCTATGTGTAAAAACACATTTGAGCCCAGGCCTTGTGCTTTCCTTCCAAAAGGTCATCTTGTGGAGATGGGGCTTTTGTCTTAATTTCCCCTTTATGCAAAGCCAAGGTATAAATATCTTCCCTGGGCCTCCTTGCCAAACTCGCTATGAGAGTCAAAGAGAGGGCAATGGTAGAGCGACCAAACCTTGGATAAAAGAACCTAAGGTAGAATTTTTCTCTGGGTTCTTTCTGAGCCTCTTCTTCATGTTGCCATGACATTTGGAATCCATATGCATTGAAATCATCCTTCCATCTTTTGCAAAATCAATATCTAAAGACATACGTAGAAGAATAGCAATCATTACCACTATAAGATACGATCTGATATTGGTATATTACATAGTATGCCTTTTTAAAAAAATAAAAAGGAGTTGGTATTTATATCTTTATACTCTAAATTTCCTCTCCTAGGATTTCCTCTTCTGCATTCCTGCCTCCTTTATCTACCTATCCACCATTAGAACACTTGGCACA
>NW_027687014.1:0-365 GCF_054177405.1 Leptonychotes weddellii | reverse complement strand
CCGAAGGCAGTTGCTTAACCAACTGAGCCACCCAGGCGCCCCTCAACGTGGATTTAAAACACAAACATACCAAGATATTCAAGTGCATGTGGAAGGGGGTGGGGGCAGGGTGTGTGTGTATGGGTGTATGGGAAACATAAGGGGTGTAGTCACTAGGTTACCTCCAAAAAAAAATGATCCACTTTTTAACCTTAAACCGGAAGCTACGCCATGATATGTTTATTAGGAAGTTCATGCTGAGGCATAGTTTTGCTCCGAAGATCATAAAAGAACTCTCCTGAGAATTGCAAAGCAGATTGTATGAGGATTTCAGAAGGTTATACAGTAAAATCTGGGAAAGTGTCCTAATCGTTGTCCTGACGACT
>NW_027687013.1:0-365 GCF_054177405.1 Leptonychotes weddellii | reverse complement strand
TTGCAGTTCACATCTTTATTTATAACATTCTAATTAGATTAATACCAGATTAATTTCCAAGGCATACAGAACCTTTAATCAATCGACGTCCCCTCCTTTTGCCATTATTGTCCTACATACCGCATTTCTACATTTCGACATTGTGAGCTGATCAACACCAATTGATATTGACTTCATGTAGGTTTCTTGTAAATCAGAAGAAAAGAATATATCTTATACGTTTATCCCATATACATTTTATGCACTTACACATTTATACTTGCTTGTATATTCATCTCTGTAACTGTTTCTCCATGGAAGATTGAGTTACTGTGTTGTCTTTTCCTTTCCGCTTGAAGGACTCCCTCTAATAGTTCTTGCAGGGC
>NW_027687012.1:0-365 GCF_054177405.1 Leptonychotes weddellii | reverse complement strand
GCACTGGGTGTTATATGCAAACAATGAATCATGGAACACTACATCAAAAACTAATGATGTATTGTACGGTGACCAACATAACAGAATAAAATTAAATTTAAAAAAATTTTTAAAAAAATACCTCCTCAGCATTCTGCAAGATCCCATTCATATAATACATCCTTCATGAAGGCATTCTGCCCTCTGTCCTGAGATCCAACAGAACTCCTTTAGTTCCTTCAGAAATCAATGGAGAGAGAAACACTAGACATCAGAGAAAAGTAGTTAGGAAGAAAACACTAATGAGATCTACAAGAAAGGAAAATATCACATTGAGAAGTGAGACGTTAGAAACTCTTTCATTTATCCCAGGAAGTATTGCAAAG
>NW_027687011.1:0-365 GCF_054177405.1 Leptonychotes weddellii | reverse complement strand
AAAGAAGAGAATACCATGTGAAGACAAACACACAAGGGGAACACCAGGTAAGGATGGAGGCGGAGATTGGAACCATGTCTCTAGAAGCCAAGGAATGCTAAGGATTGCCAGCAATTTAAGGGAATGGCGTGGACCAGATCGTCGCCTATACCCTTGAGAGAGATCCTCCCCTAAACCCTGGAGACACCATGATTTTGGATTTCTAGCCTCTAGAACTGTTGGAAAATAGATTTCTGTTGTTTTTTTTTTAAGATTTTTTTTTTTTTTTTTTGTGAGACAGAGAATGAGAGACAGAGAGCATGAGAGGGAGGAGGGTCAGAGGGAGAAGCAGACTCCCTGCTGAGCAGGGAGCCCGATGTGGGACT
>NW_027687010.1:0-365 GCF_054177405.1 Leptonychotes weddellii | reverse complement strand
AGAGAGGGAACACAAGTAGTGGGAGTGGGAGAGGGAGAAGCAGGCTTCTCGCGGAGCAGGGAGCCTGATGTGGGGCTTGATCCCAGGACCCTGGGATCATGACCTGAGCCGAAGGCAGACGCTTAATGACTGAGCCACCCAGTCGCCCCATTTGTTCTTTTTTTTTAAAAGTGGGCTCTATATGCCCAACGTGGGGCTTGAACTCACGACCCTGAGATCAAGAGTCACACACTCTACTGACTGAGCCAGCCAGGTGCCTCTGACCTTGGGTTTTTTTACCTTAAAGTCTTTGAATCCTTTTAGATGTACAGAAAAGTTCCAGAGATAGTCCAGAGACTATCCTGTATACTCTTCACTCAGGTTCC
>NW_027687009.1:0-365 GCF_054177405.1 Leptonychotes weddellii | reverse complement strand
CCTGAGCCAAAAACAGCCGGCTTAACTGACTGAGCCACCCAGGCACTCCTAAAAATAGGTAAGAGTTTCTTATGTGTACTTGGAAACAGTGAGGTTGAAGAGTGACCTGATTGCCTTGACTGCTGCATGGAAATGAGAAGGGCTGGTTGGTGAGCAACTGTTGAGGCAGGATATAAAGAGGCTATGGTAGTGTTAAGGGAAGAGAGAATTATGCCTTCAACTAGGGTGATGGTGGAAGTGGGGTAAAATAGTGTCTCCATTTTTATCTTTTTTAAAGATACCACAATCATATACAATGGAATATTATGCAGCCATCAAAAGGAATGAGATCTTGCCATTTGCAATGACGTGGATGGAACTGGAGG
>NW_027687008.1:0-365 GCF_054177405.1 Leptonychotes weddellii | reverse complement strand
GGGTTGTGGTGCTTTAGTACCTTTGTGGTATATTCGAGGCGGGCACCTCTTTCAGAATTCTAGTACCTTCGCTGTCTTTTAAAATCCGGTTTGCACGGTGGTCAGCAGACCCGGGGGACACATGCCACTGCTGCTAGGTATTCAGTAGGTATTATATGCCGGGCACAGTGCTGGATGGTGTTGCCACTTCAGGTGAAACGTCTAGTGCGTGTCCTCCTGGGGGTGGGGCAGGGGCCCTCCTTTTATAACGACTGAGTGGCTTCTGTTGCCACAGGCGCCCCCGAGTTACCTGGATGGAAGATGTCACGTGAAGGCAATTGAGCCAGTGACACCTGGATGGCCCCGAGCTCCCCACCTGTAAACAC
>NW_027687007.1:0-365 GCF_054177405.1 Leptonychotes weddellii | reverse complement strand
TTTTAATCTGCATACATGGGATAGAACACTAACTTGGGATGATGCTCAGCATCAACAGAAATTTGTGATTGTCCTCCCATCTTGTTCATTCTCCCAAAAAAATTTTGGTTTTAAGTGGGAAGAGATAGAAATGGTACCACAAGAACTATTTCTTGGATTCAAATTTGCTGTTTTCTTGAACTGCAGGAATCCCACATTACCGAGCACCCACTATCCTTTCAGAGGACACAGAAAGTAGTATTTCACTATTGTAAATGAAAATTGAGTATGATGGGTTACATTTGAGGAAAATGTCCTCTTAAATGATTGCAAAAACACAAATCTATCTCAGCTGTAGGGTTTTCAGTGTAGAAGATCTTGTACAT
>NW_027687006.1:0-365 GCF_054177405.1 Leptonychotes weddellii | reverse complement strand
ATGGATCTCTGTGAGGGAGTGGCAAAATGCTTAGGCAAATTTCTTGGACTCAGGTTCACAAAATCCAAACAAATCATTAGCTGTTCTGGACCAGTAGTCTAGACCATTTCTCGAAAACAAAGAGAATTCCCAGCCAAGCAATCACCCAAGAAATAGCTTTAGAGCTGACAAGCACCCTAAGGGTTCAGAAACCAGCGGTTTAGGGGATATGACATCCCATAGCACACACGGGTTCCTGTGATGCTCCAAACGAAATTCCTCAATCTGAGACTTCCGGGTTGCATTAAGGACCTCAAAAAGTGAATTCTGCACACAGAAGCAGAAGCCAATAAACATCATGGGGTTGACAAACAGCATTTGTGGAT
>NW_027687005.1:0-365 GCF_054177405.1 Leptonychotes weddellii | reverse complement strand
TAGGTATTTTACTTGTATTGTCACAACTCCAAATCATGTTGCTGATTACCAAGGGAAATAATACCCGTGCTCTGTGTCTACAGTTGTTTGGACCAAAGGATAACTGGTAACATTAAGAAAAGGCTGACTTTATTAAGGGTGATTTTTAGGTGGAGGTGTGTATGGAGGGAAAAGATCCAGTCTTACTAGAAGAGAAGACTTTTTAAGACACGAGGAACAACCATCACAATAAGGTGCACTGCCAATAAATAAAACTCTTTTTTAAAGGAGCATTACATCTTTTAACAAGTAAAAAAAGAAAACCTTTGGAGATGTTAAAAATTCTGAAACATCTCTAGGTTTATTAATAGAGTGTAAATCATTAA
>NW_027687004.1:0-7102 GCF_054177405.1 Leptonychotes weddellii | reverse complement strand
TAGTCATTTGTATGTCTTCTTTGGAGAAGTGTCTGTTCATGTCTTCTGTCCATTTTTTGGCTTGATTATTTGTTTTTTGGGTGTTGAGTTTGGAAAGACTCTATCCTCAAATTACTAGAACTCATACAGCAACTCAGTAACGTGACAGGATATAAAATCAATGCACAGAAATCAGTTCCTTGCTTATACACTAACAATGCAACTGTAGAAAGAGAAATTAGAGAAACAATTCCACTTACAATAGCACCAAAAACCATAAGATACCTCGGAATAAACCTAACCAAAGAGGTAAAGGATCTATACTCTAGGAACTACAAAACACTCATGAAAGAAATGGAAGAAGGCACAAAAAGATGGAAAAACATTCCATGCTCATGGATCGGAAGAATAAACATTGTTAAAATGTCTATGCTGCCCAGAGAAATCCATACCTTCAACGCCATACCAATCAAAATTCCAATGACATTTTCAAAGTGCTGGAACAAACAATCCTGAAATTTGTATGGAATCAGAAAAGACCCCAAATCACCAAGGAAATGTTGAAAAGGAAAACCAAGCTGGGGCATCACGTTGCCTGATTTCAAGCTATATTACAAAGCTGTGATCATCAAGACAGCAGGGTACTGGCACAAAAACAGATGTATAGACCAATGGAACAGAATAGAGAGCCCAGATATGGACCCTCAACTCTATGGTCAGTTAATCTTCAACAAAGCAGGAAAAAATATCCGATGGAAAAAAGACAGTCTCTTCAATAAATGGTGCGGGGGAAATTGGACAGCTCTATACAGAAGAATGAAACTCAACCATTCTCTAACACCAAACAGAAAGATAAACTCAAAATGGATGAAAGACCTCAATGTGAGACAGGAATCCATCAAAATCCTAGAGGAGAACATAGGCAGTAACCTCTTTGACATCGGCCACAGCAACTTCTTCCAAGATACATCTCCAAAGGCAGCTGAAACAAAAGGGAAAATGAAATTTTGGGACTTCATCAAGATTAAAAGCTGCTGCCCAGCAAAGGAAACAGTCAACAAAACAAAGAGGCAACCCACAGAATGGGAGAAGATATTTGCAAATGACACTACAGACAAAGGGCTGATATCCAAGATCTATATGCTATACTTTTCATCTCCATAACTCATTTATTTTATAACTAGAAGTTTACCTCCTAATCCCCTTTACCTATTTTGCCCATCCCTCCACCTACCTCCCCTCTGGACCAGTTTGTTCTCTCTATTTAAGACTGTTTGGGTTTTTTGGGGAGTTTTTTGTTTGTTTTGTTTCTCAAATTTGATATATAAGTGAAATCATATGGTATTTGTCTTCTTCTGTCTGACTTACTTCACTTACCATAATACTCTGGGTATGTCCATGTTGTCACAAAGGCAGGATTTTATTCTTTTTAATGGCTAAGTAATATTCCATTATATATCCACTATACACATGGATTTTATATATATATATATGTATATGTATATGTATATATGTGTGTATACACACACACACACAGAGACACACACACACACCCCCCACATCTTCTTTATCCATTCATCTATCAATGAACATTTAGGTTGCTTCCATATCCTGGCTATTATAAATAATGCTGCAATAAATGTAAGGGTGCATGTATTCTGGATATTAATCCCTTACCAGATATATGGTTTGAAAATATTTTCTTTCATTCCATAAGTTGCTTTTTAACTTTGTTTTCTTTCCTGTGCAGAAGTTTTTAAGTTTGTTGTAGTCCATTTGTCTATGGTTGCTTTTGTTGACTGTGCTTTTGGTATCATATCCAAGATAATGCCAAATCTGCTGTCATGAAATTTTGCTCTATGTTTTATTCTAGGAGTTTCATAGTTTCAGATATTACATTTAGAGCTTCAGTCCATTTTGAATTAATTTTTGTATATGGTGTGAAGTAAGGGTCCAAATTTTTTCTTTTGCTTGTAGGTATCCAGTTTTCCCACCACCATTTGTTGAAGAAACTATTCTTTACACATTGTGTAGCCTTGACATCCTTGTCAAAGATCATTTGGCCATATAGACAAAGGTTTATTTCAGGGCTTTCTATTCTGTTCCATTGGCGTATTTGTCAGTCTTCACGTCAGTACCATTCAATTTTGATTGCTATTGCTTCATAATATGTTTTAAAAACAGGGTGCGTGAGCTCTCTCTGTTTGCTTTTTCTGCTCTAGATTATTTTGGCAATTTGGGGTTCTTTGAGACATTGGGCTGTAGGGGTGGGGGAGTCTCATTTTTCATATGTGAACTTTCATATAACTATATTTTCACTATAGCCTCTCTACCCTCTGTTGAGCTGGGTGGTACTATGTCCAGGGTCCCTTTGGTTCAGCAGAAAGTAAATCCCCAGTATTCTGCTGTGATGGATATGAGGATGGGAAGGGTGATAGCTGTCTTGCTGTGGGTGGAGGATAGGGTCTGGGGTCTCCAGTGATATTCTTTATTGCCTTGAAGTAAAGATTCAGCAAATACTCATTGGTTGATTGATCTTGTCTTTGAGCATTAGTGGACGATTGCTGGACTGAGGAGCAGAAAATTTGGACAAAAGCAGTACAAAAAAAGTTCAAGCAAGAAAAAATTGATACTGTTGAAAATGAAAGTGATTAAACTTGTTAGATTCTTGACATTTTTAATTGCAACCCGTTAGTCATTGTGAATATATGATTTCTTCACAAAGTCTTTTTTTAAGAAACATTATGGAATTTATATCTATAATATTTAAAACTCTGCTGTCATAAGCAGAAATATTATAACCCTAAACGAATAATTACTGAAGTGAACATGCTTAGTTTTTGCATGCAGAATTCTAAATATCTCTGCCAATAGGATTAGAAATTTAAGAAATTCTTTAGGAGAATAATTTCATTTCCCTGAATAGCTCATCATTTTTCTTCTGGGGTTTTTCATGTAGGCTATTTAGGTGAATATTAAAAGTGTGAATGGAAATATTTTGTACCCATGATGCTGCAGATTGGCATCTTCGAAAGACAAGAGATATTGCCAAGTCTATCACTAATCAAGTTTTATAATTTACAACCTGTGCACACTGTGGGCTGAGAACCGTAGCAGTTGTGCTGAGCATTTCTGGGAAGTTACCATCATCCCAGCACCAATTATTAAAACCTCTTACACACATTAAAGCTATAAAGATTAAAAATATAGCACACTTGTCATTAAATATGGATGACTTCATCTAATATGCATTATATACAAAAACAATGTCCTGCCACTTGAGCTTTATCACTACCCTATGGAAAATCCACAGACTCAAAGTCCCACATCAAAGCTCATTTTGGCAAAGCCAAGGAACAACTTCGTCATGCAAAATAAACACAGATGTTCCACACTCAGGCAACTGGCTAAGAGGAGATGGTGCAGAGGGGGATGCATAGCTCTGTAAAAGTTAATGCCTCCTTACATACCCTACAGCAGTATCTTCTGTGGAGGCTGCAAACAGTGCTTAAAAGGACTGATCATCTGTTTTAAAAAATTATCTTTCCTGACTATAGCTGTGAAAACATTGCACTAGTTCTTTCTCCGTGTGTGTGTGTGTGTGTGTCTATGCAGAAGTATATGTGCACTGTCTACAAATGTCGGTTTGGATGTTTTTGAGCTAGAGAACTAAATTTCACATGCATCTTAGGCAGTGTCTTTCTTGTCAGTGATTTATTGATTTCTGTCTGTAAGGTATAATATTAATAACCATATTAATTATAAGAAGATCTGAGGAAGGAAAAGTTACTAGCCTCTCCCATTAACTGACAGTTAATGCTGGGCGGTTCCAAATGACCAGACAGCTATAATTGACTTCCCTTTGTTCCTTTCATTCTCAGTTAATTGCAAGAGAATATCTCTGCTAAACAAACATTCCTGGGACTCAAATGTATTTCTCCCAGAAATAAAAATAGAGTTGCAAAAGATAAAGAACACATATTTGGGATTTCTGATATTTGGCCTAGAATTGCCCTGACATTCAGTTATGGCCTATTGAAAATATCTACTCAAAATAGTTTCCCTTTCCACCTCCCCACCCACCCCAGTACTGGCATGTGATTGGAAAGGATAGAATAGGGTAGGATTGGAAAAGGAAGGTTAAGATTTGGGGTTATTGTGATTTTGGGAACTATACATTTTTGCAAACACTTCTGTCTTGAAATAGTTTTAATCTGAAATATACCTAAATCCTATGGAGCATGGGGAGAACATTAGAAGGCCAACAAAATCTCCCTATGTTCTGCCAGCAATATTGTCTTGGTTATAATGGGGAATCAGTCCTAGCAGTCATATTCTAATTAGTACAAAAAATATGTGAAAAGCATTTTAGGGAATAAGTAACCTCTTGAGAAGGCCAGGAATCTTGTTCATTTATCTTCCACCGACTTACATTGTAAGTATCATGCTTTAAGTGTAGCACACAGAAAAGTTTAGACTGTGTCCCATTTGTCTTTCATTTGCTACAAATATTTGTGTGCCCTTATACTCTCTTTATTGCAATGTCCTTTACACTTTCTAATAATGCACTCATCAATATTTTGAATATAGACTCCCAGTATGTATTTATTTATTGCTTTATGACTTATTAGAATAATATAGACACTGTAAAGTATACTCAAGGATAAAAATTAAAAACAGGTAAAGCAAGAATAAAGTTTTAAAGAAAATTTTAATTTTACTCATTCTTAATTTGAAAGCCCTCTTGCACTAGCATTTTATTTTATTTTATTTTATTTTTATTTATTTTTTTTTTAAGATTTTTTATTTATTTATTTGAGAGAGAGAATGAGAGAGAGAGCACATGAGAGGGCGGAGGGTCAGAGGGAGAAGCAGACTCCCTGCCGAGCTGGGAGCCCGAGGCGGGACTCGATCCCGGGACTCCAGGATCATGACCTGAGCCGAAGGCAGTGGCTTAACCAACTGAGCCACCCAGGCGCCCCAGCATTTTATTTTAGATTAAAGGGACTCAAGGACTGACAGCCATGTGATCAATGTGACTAAATATGCCTTACAAATCTGGCTTAACCCTTATAAATAGCAATTTAAGGATCTGGTTCTAAGTGTAGTTTATTTCCACATTTGGTTATAACTGCCATAGTTGAAAAGATACTTTATAGAAATATAGTGAGCCAAACAGGAGGACATTTTTGGCTGTGATTAATAAGTTATGATACTCATTTAAAAAATTTCAACCCCCCCAATTAAGTAAAACTATTTTTCTTAAAATTTGACTAATACTTTTCCTCCTTCCCTAATGCCAAACAGTATTCCTTGCAAACTAATAAGAAATTAGTACATTAATTTTAACAAATTTCTTCAATACACTGAAAGTTTTATTTTCAAGATTTTAGCATGCACAGGTTTAAAAATCTTACATAGGGATGCCTGGGTAGCTCAGTCAGTTAAGCATCTGCCAACAGCTCAGGTCATGATCCCACAGTCCTGGGATTGAGCCCTGTATCGGGGTCCTTGCTCAGTGGGGAGCCTGCTTCTCCCTCTCCCACTTCCCCTGCTTGTGCTCTCTCTGTCAAATAAATAAATAAAATCTTTAAAAAAATAAAATAAAATAACAAATAAAAATCTTACATAGATTTGTTTGCTTGGGAGAGCTGAAAATGCTGCTTAATAATGAAAAAATTTCCAAATATCAGTTTTAAAGATGCCCTCTCCATAGTTCAAGCTACTTCCTCACTTATTATTAAAGTGTTACCTTTACCTTGGAGGGACCTACTAATATTTTTCCTCAAATATCTGTAAGGTAGATATTCCTGTCAGCCACTTGCCATCATAAAGAAGTTTAGTAAATTTGGAATACTTTACTTTTCATAAAAGAATAATGAGTAACTTATTTTAATTCCAACAACTTATCAGAAATTTACCATGAGATAATCAGTGAATCTCTGTGGGCTAGAAAGATTTGTGATTCCCTGTTTTATTACAAGATAATATACATTCTATTTTAAATGTCTTATCCTAATACAATAACTGCATTATGAAATACTATAGTAGATTTTTCTATTTCTCACTTCAACTTCTTTTCTGCAATAGTTTTCTAAAAATGATATACTGAATAAATTTCACAAATGGTGCTATTGATTAATATAATCTCAGAATTCCTCTTTAAATTCTATTTGGGCCACTGCTCAGAGTTTGGACTTCCAAAGTTAAGCTTATATCAAATATTGTGTTTGCAAATATATTATTATTATTTTTTTATTTATTTATTATTTTATTTATTTATTATGTTATGTTAGTCACCATACAATACATCATTGGTTTCTGATGTGGTGATCCATGATTCATTGTTTTCGTATAACACCCAGTGCTCCATGCAGTATGTGCCCTCCTTAATACCCATCACCGGGTTAACCCATCCCCCCACTCCCTCCCCTCTAAAACCCTCAGTTTGTTTCTCAGAATCCATAGTCTCTCATGGTTCATCTCTCCCTCCTATTTCCCCCCCTTGATTTTTCCCTTCCTTCTCTTAATGTCCTCCATGCTATTCCTTATGTTCCACAAATAAGTGAAACCATATGATAATTGACTTTCTCTGCTTGACTTATTTCACTTAGCATAATCTCCTCCAGTCTCATCCATGTTGATGTAAAAGTTGGGTATTCATCCTTTCTGATGGCTAAGTAATATTACATTGTATATATGGACCACATCTTCTTTATCCATTCATCTGTTGAAGGGCACCTCGGCTCTTTCCACAATTTGGCTATTGCGGACATTGCTGCTATGAACACTGGGGTGCATATGGTCCTTCTTTTCACTACATCTGTGTCTTTGGGGTAAATACCCAGGAGTGCAATTGATAGGTCATAGGGTAGCTCTATTTTTAATTTTTTTGAGGACCCTCCACACTGTTTTCCAAAGTGGCTGTACCAACTTGCATTCCCACCAACAGTGTAAGAGGGTTTCCCTCTCTCCAACATTTGTTGTTTTTCGCCCTGTCAATTTTTGCCATTCTAACTGGTGTAAGGTGGTATCTCAATGTGGTTTTAATTTGAATTTCCCTGATGGCTAATGATGATGAATATTTTTCCATGTGTCTGTTAGCCAGTTGTATGTCTTCATT
>NW_027687003.1:0-14634 GCF_054177405.1 Leptonychotes weddellii | reverse complement strand
TTTCTGGCCTGCCAGGTCTCTGTGGATAGGTCTGTTGCCATTCTAATGTTTCTACCATTTTAGGTTACAGATCTCTCTCCTGAGCTGCTTTCGGGATTTTCTCTTTGTCTCTGACACTCATAAGTTTTACTATTAGATGTCGGGGTGTTGACCTATTTTTATTGATTTTGAGAGGGGTTCTCTGTGCTTTCTGGATTTTGATGCCTGTTTCCTTCCCCAAATTAGGGAAGTTCTCTGCTATAATTTGCTCCAATATACCTTCTGCCCCTTTCTCTCTTTCTTCTTCTGGGATCCCAATTATTCTAATGTTGTTTCATCTTATGGTATTGCTTATCTCTCGACTTCTGCCCTCGTGATCCAGTAGTTGTTTATCTCTCTTTTTCTCAGCTTTATTTTCCATCATTTGGTCTTCTATATCACTGATTCTCTCTTCTGCCTCATTTATCTTAGCAGTTAGTGCCACCATTTTTGATTGCACCTCATTAATAGCCTTTTTGATTTCGACTTGGTTAGATTTTAGTTCTTTTATTTCTCCAGAAAGGGTTTCTCTAATAACTTCCATGCTTTTTTCAAGCCCAGCTAGTATCTTTAAAGTCATGATTCTGAACTCTAGATCCAGCATCGTACTAATGTCCATATTGAGTAGGTCCCTGGCAGTCAGTACTACCTCTTGTTCTTTTTTTTCAGGTGATTTTTTCTGTCTTGTCATTTTGTCCAGAGGAGAATAGATGAATGAAAGAGCAAAATGCTAACAGGTTAACAACGTCCCCAGAAAATATACTCCAAACAAATCAGAAAAGTCCTGAAGCCGGGGGAAAAGAAAGGGAAAGAAAGAAAAAAGAAAAAGAAAAAAAAAAGATAAAAGCAAACAAAAACAGAACAAAACAAAAAAAAACAGAATATGATCAAATATGATCAGGCTAGGGTATAGATCAGTGCCACACACTGGATTTTGGGTCTATTTTGGTCTGTTAGAAGAAAGTGCCTCCCAAAATTTTAAAGAAAGAAAAACTTATATATGTACAAAAATAAGGGTTGATATGATGAAGGATGGAATATGAATGTAAAGATGAAAATATAAAAAATTTTATAAAAGGATTTGATAAGAAGTTGTTTGAAAAAAGAAAGAAGAGGATTTAAAAGAAAAAAAAAGAAAAAGAAAAAAAAAGGGAGAGACTGTGATCAGGCAGGAGGCCAGAACAAAGCCATACACTAGAGAGTTAGGGTATATTTTGATCTGTTAGAAGAAACTGTATCCCAAAATTTTAAAGAGAAACAACTTATATATATATGCCAAAAATAAGGGTAACTACTATGAAGGGATAGAATATGACTCTAAAAATGAAAAATAAAAATGTTTTTTAAAACAGGGATTGATAAGACGTTGGTTTTAAAAGGGAAAAAGAAAAATTAAAAAAAAAAGACAGTTAAAAAAATTAACTTTGAAAGACTAAAGAATCATGGTAAAAAAGCCATGAATTCTACGTGGTGTGTTCCCCTAGCACTGGAGTTCTGCCATTCTCATTGATTGGTAAACTTGGTCTTGGCCCGCTGGTCTTGCTGATCTTCTGGGGGAGGGGCCTGTTTGAGTGGTTCCCAAATGTCTTTGCCAGAGTCAGAACTGCCCTGCCCTTGCCAGGTCCAGGCTAAGTAATCTGCTTTGGTTTGCTCTCAGAAGATTTTGTTCCCTGCGAGCTTTCCTTACAGCTTTGGAGGATGAGAGTGAAAATGGCAGCCTCCCAATCTCCGCCCTGGAGGAGCCAAGAACTCGGGGCCCCACTCCTCAGTGTGCCCCCAGAGAAAAGGAGTCACTCCCGTCTCCCCTGTCTCTGGCCGCACTCCGTGCTCACCCGGCCTGTGACCGAGCATTTCTCTCTCTGGCACCCGACTCGGTGGTGAGTCTCCAAACTCAGGAGATTCCTGCAGTGCGCTCCTGCACTGCTCCTCCCAGCGGAGGAAGGGGAGTCTCCCCGGATCTGCCGCTCGTTGGGTCCCTGCTGGAAGAGCAGTGGCCCAGCTGTGCCACGGATCATGGTTTATGGCAACTCCGAACTGAGAGCCCACTCCTCAGCCCCGTCTCTACAGCTGACTTCCCCACTCTGATATCTGGGAGCTCTGCTGCACTCAGGCACCCCCGGACTTTCTGTGACCCCGAGGGTCCTGAGACCACACTGTCCCACGAGGGTTCCACCCCCGCTTAGCCACTGGAGCAATGTCCCTCAGCGGAGCAGATTTCTAATAGTTTCGATTTTGTGCTCCGCGGCTCTATCACTTGCCAGAAGCGGCCGTCGGAGACCCCCTCCCCCACCGTCTATATCCTCCCAAATCCCCTCGGATTCACTTCTCCGCACATCCTACCTTCCAGAAAGTGGTTGGTTTTCTGTTCAGAGAGCAGTTGCTATTCTTTTCTTCAATCTCCTGTTGAGTTTGTAGGTGTTCAGAATGGTTTGATCCCTATCCAGTTGAATTCCTGGGACCAGACAAAATCCAGGTCTCCTACTCCTCCGCCATCTTGCTCCGCCCTCGGAAACTCTTCATTCTTGTCAACACTTGCTCTTGACAGTTTTGTGAATCCTAGTTGGTGTGTAGTGATATGTTGTCTCTCATTAAGGTTTTTGTTTGCATTTCCCCAATGAGTTATTATGTTGAACACGTTTTCTTATGCTTATTGCCATTTGATATCACTTTTTATAAAATGCTTATTCAAATATTTCCCCAATAAAAATATAAAATTAGGTTGTTTGTTTTTTCTTATTGATTTGGAGATCAATAGACTGGACACAATTACGTGGGTAGATATTGCAAATATGTTCTCTCAGAATGAGGCTTGCCTTTTTTTTACTCTTTTAATGTTACCTTTTTAGGAGCAGAATTTTCTAATTTTAATGGAATCCATTGTAATGAGTCCTTTTTTGGTTTTAAGACCAGGAAAATCATAGCAATATTCTCCTCTCTCTTCTGGAAGCACTATAGTTTTATCTTTTATGTTTAAGTTTATTGTCCATCTTGAATTGTCAATTAATTAGTTAATAATTGTGCATAGTGTGAAATATAAATTATGTTTTGTGTTCTTCCATATGGAAAACTTTCATAAGAAAGATCATCATTTTCCCTTTTGTGGGTATTAGACAATTTAGGAAAGATAATTATAGTCTGAACTAAGAAAGTGTTGTAAAAGTGGAAAGAACAGAACACATTTAATCAGTCAAGGAGAAACAATTTACTGCACTACATTAGCGATTCAGTGTCAGGTTTGAGGGAGAGGAATCAAAGATGACTCAGGAATTTGCTTTGAGCAGCAGTGTAAATAGTTGGGTTACCTACAAAGATGGAAAGTGCCAGAGGGCTGGGCTGGGAAGGGGAGGGTATGCAGAACAGCATATTTTTAGCAAATTAATATGAAGCTGTGGATAAGAATGCATGTTTGGATGGCTGTCTGCCAGGCAAGTTTCACAGTGCAGATGAGAGTCACCCAAAATAGAAACTAAAGTCACAGAATTGGAAAGAGAATATCATTCTAGGAAGAGATGGCTGTTTTACCCAGTAAGCTTACCAATAATTTAGGTATTCAAGAGCAGTACAGGAAGAACAGAATAAAATAATAGTAATTAGTAATAGTAAATAGAAAACTCTATGAGGTTATGCAGTACTGTACTCACAAAAACCCTACTTCATATAAATTGCTACCAAAAAAGAGACATTTAACAAGATTTAGATTTGGAAAAATGGGTAAAGTGCGGTAACACAGAAATACACAAAAGCCCATTGTGTGAATGGAAATGGTGACATGATACTGCAAAGTGGATCTCCTGTCCACAGAGGACAGCCTTTCTCATGGCTTCTGTTAGGTTGTGGTGGGCCATCGTATGATCCTCAGCAAGTGCAGATTCTCAGGCTCTGCTCACTTTTTACATTCACATTTGCTTTGAGCAGGCAGCATTGTCCCCATTAGGAGGCCTCTGGCTATGGAAGTGCTGTAGGAACACAGCACAGGGGCTCCAGAACTCACAGGAAGTCTCCTACCAGTGATGTGAAACAGCCCACAAAAGACTGGAAAGTTGAATGTAGGGCATCTACACTTCTAAGAAAATAACATAGGTTCAGGAACGGTGCTTTTTCATTTTCTCAAAAAGAAATTCAATCCAAGTTTTGCTATCCCAATAAATGATTTCTAATTAATTCTTGATATTTTAAAATCTTTATCTATACATGAATTCCATTTACATAAAGTGTTATAATCAGAGCTAATATACAAAAATAGAGTTTTGCTCTATTTTTTCAATGAATAATTATATTAATGTGACACAAACATATAAATAAAACAATGCATGCCTAGTTATCCTTTTAATTATAGTACAATATTTTATCTGAAATTTAAACATTTAAATTACTTCCATGTATTGTGCTTACAGAAATATGTTTGTATTTGTAGTTCCTTCTATTTTTATATATCAAATTTATATTCATAAAATGGAGAATAAATTCTTGGTGAAGAAAACAGACTCATACAGAAGGAGTAACAGTAGCCCAAGTATGCGCCTCTGAGTAGACTTGCCAAGTACATGCTTTAAAATTTGTTATTTCAATTTAAAAATCTTTTAATAATGTAAAGGAAAGCTGATTGAAATGCATCAAAACAATGGCTAATGCTGGTGACAGAGGGTGAGTATTTGGCAGGAGCTTGGTTGGTCTGGTTAGTTAGCAGAGCCAATTCAAGCTAGCTTGTTTGTGAGACAGCTTCTCCCCCTCTGACAGAAAGTATGCCAATTAATTGAACACATGAGGGCCTTTGGTCTAAGCCTAACATTTCTTTTAAACTGGTATTTAAATTTATGAAAGGAAAGCTACAAACTAAATACCTGCAAATATTGTCTCTTTTCAAAGTTAATAAACTTGTGGATTGTACAGGCATATTAAAAAATCCTTGTGTACAAACAGTTGGAAAAAGCTATAATGACCTGTTTTTTATTCATCTCAGTTGCTTTGGGGTGATTTATAAAATATTCAATACCATTTTCTCCTTAAAAAACAGATTTTCCTTTAAGTGGTATTTCCTACAGGTGAGCATAATTCACATATATTTACATGACATATATGAATCATAATTTAATTTTTAAATTTTTTATTAACAAAACTTTACCATTTTTAAGTGTTCAGTTCCACGGCATTAAGTATATTCACATTGTTGTGTAACTATCACCACCATCCACCTGCAAAACTTTTTTTATCTTTATACATTGAAGCTCTGTATCCATAAATACACTAACTACCCATTTCCCTCAGCCTTTGGTAGCCATCATTCTACTTTCTGTCTTTATAAATTTGACTAATGTAGATACCTCATATATGTGGTCATACATTTGTCTTTTTTGTGACTGCCCTGTTTTACATAGCATAATGTCTTCAAGTTTCAGCTACATTACAGCATTTATCAGAATTTTGCTTTAGTTTTTAAAGGACATACATATATTATGAAAATAAGCATACCTAACCCATAATAAATGCAGGTTGTGGTATAGCACTGTGAGAAAATGTGGAAATAATGAAATAAAAAATGAGTTTATACTTCCCAAAAATGCCAAGGAGAGATTTTGAAATTCAGATTAACATCAAGAAGATGAAAAAATACAGGTTTTCTTAGAGCTGGTGGGAATGTTAAGGGGAAAAGTAATTGAGGGAAGCCAGGGAAGGTAAACACGCTGGGAAATAGCACTGTGTTATTGTCAAGAATTAAACCACTTGCCTCTGGTGGCACCTCATTTAGCCCTCAAAATGACCTTGAAAGTTGTGCCTCTTCCATCCTGCCCATGGTAGCACCAAAGTTGTTATTACCTAAGGTCACCCAGGGGTCAAGTTGAGGACCAAGAATCATTTGCAAATGGAGTGAATTACTGGCATATTTTTAAAAAAGAAAACAGGAGAAATATTTTCTAAAAGGAGAAGTGTAATTAGCATAAAATGGTGGGTTTGATAATCATTTTCAACTAGAATTAAGAATACATTGTTTAAAATTAAGCACCTAAGAATGGAACTGTAATGACTAGGTCCTCACTTGGGTTCTAAAGATTTTTGGCTCATGTAAAGAAGAAGCTTTTTTATGTTTTTAGTAGCTCTCCAAGGATTCAATGAGTTATTTTGAACACGGTGTCTTCCACATTCCTGGAGATGTCTAACAATAGCAAAGAAAGAGGAATTGTCCTGAACATACTCCAGCATTGGATGGGTCCCAAGATGTGAGGCTCTTATGATCCTCTAGCCTAGTGATTCTCAAACCTGAGTGTGTATCAGAATCACCTGCACACTTGGTCATCCTGTGTCGACCGTTTTTTGATTCAGTAAGTCGATAGTGGAATATGAAAATGTGCCTTGCCTGAGTCCTGGATGATGCTGATGTTCCTGGACAAGAGACAGACTTTGAGAAATTCTACTCTATCATGTAACAGTCAGTTTGGCAGAGTTAATGATTTGAAACGTGAACCTTGTCTTTAAAGAGTTAAAAGTACAAGCTAGCATATACTATTGAATGAAATACCAATGACAGCAATGAAAAAACTTCAGTGAAAGTAGTTCTGCAGCGTACATTGTTTTATTTTTACTGATATATACTGCATACATGGAGTCTAGACAAGACTTTGGAATTTTTGCATTATTACTGGCAGAATATTCTTAAAAAGCTTTTGTATATTACTGAATTTAATAAAAAGGCAATGACTGTATCTGACAGTAGGAAACTTGGAAAACAGCTTTTAGTAATTAAGCCTTACTCTCAATTATAGGTTTTGAAATCTTGTTATTTAGACAGGCAATCTCATTGGCAATGGCTAAAACACCTCAACTCTGGGTATGCTGGTGACAGAGGCAGACTGGTGACAGTTTTCAATATTTTGGCCCTTATATATTGTGAACAAACCTGCAGGATCAAATTATCTTAAAAGTTACTAAGCCAGTGATATTTCCAAAGGTCAACCTGTCTCTCGAAATCCCCTTTTAGATAATAGTAAATGTTGTGTTATGGTCACCGTTCAATTTCATCAGCCATCAGCAGAAGAATATAATCTAGATGTGAAGGGACTGCATGCCCAGGGGTGGTAAGAATCTTGGTTTACTGAAATAGTAGTGATCATAGATTCAATATTAAGTTTGCCCCATACCTAAGATAAAAATGAAATTCTTTATGGTTGTTTTGTTCTTATCAGGTCACACAGACCTTTATTCAGAAACACAATATTTACTGAATAACATTTTATTTCATCCAATTCCCCATGTGGTCATGGTAGCAGGGCAAGCCCATTCCAGTGAAGAGAAACCAAGAGGCATTTTCTGAGGTTATGAAAGTTGATGATGTTTGACATCTTGTGGAGAGGGAAGAGATGCATGGATGAATTCTTCTCTTTCCTGATCTTATCACTACAGGACTAGGGTCATCCAAAACTCAGTTAAGTCCAGCAAATACTATTCTAATAAGATTTGAATTTCCTAGAGAATTGTTTAGAGATTTACTCCTTTTAATTTAAAAAAAAAAAACAACAGCAATGTCTTTGATTTTCTTTTTGATCATTCTGCAGAAAAACTGAACATACATCTTATTTATGAAATACATATATACAAAATATATCATAAGCTATCCTTAGTCACCTGGGTCCAAAACTAACTCCAATTCTTGCCTACTGGAACAATAAGATTCTCCAGAAAGGATTTGTATTTTTCATTTATTGGGCCCCTTCCTTAAGGCCTAGGACAACACTATGCAATAAATAGTTACTTGCTAAAAACTTGTTGGATTGAGTTATTAAATGATTAATTATACCTTGTAAACATTTAGTGATAAAAATATGAACTTATTAAAATAATTCAATTAAGGGCACCTGGGTGGCTCAGTCGTTAAACGTCTGCCTTTGGCTCAGGTCATGATCCCAGGGTCCTGGGATCGAGCCCCGCATCGGGCTCCCTGCTGTGTGGGAAGCCTGCTTCTCCCTCTCCCACTCCCCCTACTTGTGTTCCCTCTCTTACTGTGTCTCTCTCTGTCAAAAAATAAATAAAATCTTTAAAAAAATAATTCAATTAATTTATATTTCTAAACATTATAATATTTAAACAAGTAAATTATAAGAACCATGGGTTTATCAGCCCAGACATACAATTTCTGATATGGTAAACATTTCAAGTATATGTGGAGTTGTCTTTGCTTTGATCTGTGTAATTGAGTTTTAGGTAACATTTAAAAATAGTGTGAGTCCAACCTGAAAATGTCAAGTTTTCTTTTGAAGTACTGTACTACCAATTTCCTAATTTGGAGCACATCAGGATTAATTTACACATTAATAAAACATATAAATTACTCCATTATCTGACAAACTGTCAAAGCCACCAGGAAGCAAATACATTGTATGTGATAAGTTGAATGATGAAGTTGGGAGCATGTTACTTAAATGGAAATGTGCCTTTTAAAGCTCAATGTCATTTTTTAAAGATTGGATTTTATCATTGTTATACAATTGTAAAAGTGAGAAGTCATGTTCATTTCAATTTTTAATGCTATACATTCTTAAATGTTGACTGGGGAGTCGGTTTTAAATCAGGGACAGGAATTTTCCTGGGAAAAGCCTAACGGTAATTTAATATTTTCCTCCTAACTTGTAGAAGTTTGCATAGTTTCATAGCTTCTGTAATAATAACTTTAAGAATATAAGTACCATATAGCTTTGTGTGTGTGTGTCTATGTGTGTATATGTGTGTGTATACACACAAACTGATAATCTTGGAAAAGTTTCCACTCTTTAGTTAAAAAGATTTTAATGAACATTTCATCAAAAACATATTTGGAAATCTTTATCATGTGTATTGGACAGTCAATCAACACAATAGAAATTGGTCATTCATTCATTCATTCCTTCAATAAAAATGTATTTCCTATTCTATTTCATCCACTGTGGTTGATATAATTGGCGTGTTCTGCCTAGCTCCTAAAAATCCCAAAGGCTCTGTAGGATTATTATACACTTGGAGGGAAACTACAGTGGATTCAGTGCTGTACACCAGCCCTTATTCACCAACTGATACTGGAGAAGGAGGGGATCACCTCTGTGTAAGACTCTTATTGTTGCACAGACATGAGGGAACCACATCACTTAGCACTAATAAATGTACCATTAGAGAGAACTGGTGATACACTAAATTTAGATAATAAAAAGTTAGGGCCTTAAAATATTTGCAGTAAGAGATTTGCTTTCTATGAAATTATAGCTAGAATTATACCTAGAGTACTTAGATCTATGAAAAGGATAAAATTAGCAATCTAAAATATCATTACCCTGAAATTGACCTTGAACACCACAATTCAATGACAACAATTTTAAAAGGCAAGAGATTTTGAAAAGTCCTCATCCATGTTCTAGAGGAACACTTTCCAGTAGAACTTTCTGTGATGTTGAAATTATTCTATATTTTTCTAAATATATATATTAGTAATTGCAGATATATATATCTACATATATATATATTTATCTATATAATATATAGATATTTCTACAAATTATTCTATATTTTCACCACTATTTGGCAGGTACAAGACACAATGCTTGGAATGTGGCAGCACAACTAAGTAACTGAATTTTAAATTTTATTTAATTTTTGTTTAAATTGAAATTAAATAGTCACAAGCGGCTGGTGTCTACTGTATTTGACAGCACAGCTCTAACAAGAAAGTGAGACTTTTTTTTATAAAGGTGTCTTAAACAACAAGGTGTTTATTAGCATAAACATCAGCATGTGGTGAGATAGGCAGTTTCCCTACTGGACGGGATGACATGGAGTAGGAATAAATCCATTAGCAACAATCATATAAAAAAACAATCCCATGATGAAGATAAACTCCTGCAAGCTAGTGGGAGAACCCAAATCACTCCTATTGGCCAAAGTTGGGTCTTGTCTAAGCCTAAACAATCTGGCAAGATAAAATTAGGACCCCCAACCATTAGGCTCACATTATAATTCGTTTAAGGCTTTAAAAAATAGAGGTCTGCATTTCCTGAGAACGTTTGGGTAACTAAGGGACATTCTGGGGACATACCACAGGGTGGTATTGAGATAATCTCTGCCAAAATTGCTCAGCAGTTTAGATAATTCAAATTAGGTATAGGTAGCTTCCAAAGTTTCCAATGCACTTTTGAAACTTACAAAGACTACAGTTTACCTAACTGCTGAACCTTTACTCTAATTAGGGTTGTTCACACCAAAATACTAATGCACACCCAAGTAGTGAGCATCACCATAACTGAGATATACAACATTTGCATTACACCAAATAGTTCTTTGTGTCTCTTAGAAGTCAACGTCCTCCTCCTTGCCTCCAAGCAAACACTGATCTGCTTTATGTCACCATGGGTTAGTTTTGTCTATTTTAAGAATTCATATAAATGAAATCATTGTTTTTTGTCTTTTGGGGCTTACATCTTTAACAGTATGTTTTGAGATTCATCCATGTGTATGTGTGTTAGTATTTTATTCTTATTTATCATTGAATAATACTCTATTTTATGACTATACCAAATTTCTTTATTTGTTCATCTATTGGTGAACATTTGTCTTGTTTCCAGTGCTGGGTTATTATGCAAAGCACTTCTATAAGTATTCATTTACAAGTTGTGCGTGTGTGTGTGTGTGCACCTGCGATCTTCAAGCATGCACATATCCACCTGTGTGATTTAATTCTTTTGAGTTAATATCTCCGAGTGAAATTTCTGGGTTGCATGATAAAATATTTTTGTGTTGGAAATTGTGTCAATAAATTAAGGAACTTTCTGGTTATTTGGAAGGTAATTTATGGTTATATCCAGGAGCTCTTAATGCTTTCATTTTAGGAATATTTATTGCTCCTTCTCATAGAAGTTATCTTTATATTCTATTATTACAGTCTTCTATTGTAATTTTTTTTTACCTATGGCTTTAAGTGGTTTTAAGCATAATCTATTATGGATGTAGATGCAATATAAAGTAATAAAACTGAAACCAAAATTCCAGGCTTGTGCCACTTATAGTTTTTGATCCTATTAATATGAAAAAAATACTTTTATTTGTAGAATGTGTATTTAGGAACTTTTAAAGAATAGTTTATAGTTTTTGAAGTATTTTCATAGCTATCACATAATTTCACTGGCACTCAGTGCCACTTTATTCATTTGATTATATCAAAGGGTTCATTTCCCAACAAAATGTAATAGTGATATTAAGTGCTATGCCTTTAAGTAATATAATTTGACAGAAACTCTAACATTTTCATTGCAAAGACCCTGAACAATTTTAGACATTGGCACTGCATATTGGCTTTCCCCTTTTCCACAAGGGATGGCCACCCTGGATAGAGGCGATTATCTCAGTCGAGGCAGGGAAAATGATTAACAGACTCGTTGAGCAGTCTCCCGGCTGTGCAAGTGACAGCAGTCTCGTTTGTTTATTGCAAAACCTTCTACTTCCTGGCAGCTGGCTAATTTTTATCCCAAAGATGCCTGTTTTATCTTGGCTCCCATCTTTAAATGACATCATTGAAATGCTTGGGATTAGAGGCGAGAAACAGAGGCTTCAGCTGCCAAAAAATTAAAAATATTTCTAAGCCAAACACAATCTGTACAAACTATCAAATAAACAAAATTGCTTGTCCTGCTGGACAATCAGCACCATATTCATCAACCACTCCTTAGTTCATTTTCACCTATGCATGCACAATTGTGGTCACATCTTCAATGCTTCCTTTCTTTGGTTTTCATCTGGACGTTCAGTCAGGAAATAAGGAAAATGGGCTTGTCTTTCTAATTCAATGTGGGCCTTTCCTCACAAAGCACACTTTAAAAGTTTAAAAGTTAATAATGTTAAAAAATGCAAAATTCTAATTTTAAGTTATTTTGCACAGTTGGAAGGAGCTCTGATGGATCTGGAAACACTGTGTTGCACAAATGCTTTGACTTGACCTATATAAAATAAGAATAAGCGTTATTTTCTCTCTTTTTTCTTCTACTTCATCTCTTTTTTGTCTTATTATTTATAAAGAGCTACATCTGTAAGAGCCTATAGAAAAAGCAGGAGGGCCAAACATGAGAAAGTTATTCTCCGAGTTGGGACAAATTCAGAACTTTGTAGACCTTTGGTACACTTATTCCTGGAAATCTCATACCCATGATATCAAATTGTTTAAATTCATGCCATCCCACATTCAACTATACTTTATATGCTGCTATTTAAGAGTTGAATTGAGTTGCAGTGATTAGTTGATATAATGAGATATAATAAAGACATTTCATTATGTATTAATTTTTTTGCAGTTTTCAATTTGTGTTTTGGAACCTGATTTTCCCCCCAGAAACTTAAAAAAGTTATGGTCCTGAGCACTGTGTTGTTATCAAAGCCTACTAAAGGAACATGCTCTAAGAAATGGTACTAGGAATAAAATGGATATTGACACATATTTATAAAATCCACTTGAAGGTCAGGTCCCTTCCCTCCCCACCCCTCCCCTCCCCACTCTTTCCCTTCCCTGCCCTTCCCTGCCCTTCCCTTCAATATAGTTAACACACAACATTATATTAGCTTCAGGTGTACAATTTAATGATTCAACAATTCTACACATTACTCAGTGCTCGTCAAGATAAGTGTACTCTTAATCCCCATCACCTATTTCTCCCATCCTCCCACCCACCTTCCCTCTGGTAACCGTCTGTGTGTTCTCTATAGTTACCAGTCTGTTTTTGGGGTTGTCTCTTTTTAGAATGTGTATTTAGGAACTTTTAAAGAATCTTTTTTTTTCTTTGTTCATTTGTTTTGTTTCTTAAATTCCACATATGAATGAAATCATATGGTATTTGTCTTTCTCTGAGTGATTTATTTCACTTAGCCTTATACTTTCTAGCTCCATCCATGTTATTGCAAATGGCAAGATTCCATTCTTTTTTAAGTCTTCTTTAACCATTCATCAGTAGATGGACACTTGGGCTGCTTCCATACTTTGGCTATTGTAAATAGTGCTGCAGTAAATACAAGGGTGCATATATCCTTTCAAATTAGTGTTTTCACATCCTTTGGGTAAATACTCAGTAATGTGAGGAAACTCCATACTGTTTTTCACAGTGACTGCACCAGTTTGCATTGCCACCAACTGAGCTCACCACTCCAAGATCAAAACCTGAGCTGAGATCAATAGTCAGAAGCTTAACTGATTGAGCCACTCAGTACACAAGGGTTCCTTTTTTCTTCACATCCTTGTCAACACTTGTTGTTTCTTGTGTTTTTTATTTTAGTCATTCTAACAGGTGTGAGGTGATATCTCATTGTGGTTTTGATGAGTGATGCTGAGCGTATCTTCATGTTGTCTGTTAGTCATCTGTATGTCTTCTTTGGAAAAAAATGTCTGTTCATGTCTTCTGCCAATTTTTAATAGGATTATTTGATTTTTGAGTGCTGATTTTTATAGGTTCTTTATATATTTTGGATATTAACCATTTATTGGATATGTCATTTGCAAATATCTTCTCCAATTCAGTAGGTAATTCCCTTATTTTTCTAACTTTGATCTCAGGCATTATTTGCCTGAGTACTTTAATTTTGGAAAATCAATTACTTTTTATTCTTTATTTTTTAAATAAAATTTTTTATTGTGGTAAAATATATAGTATAAAATTTATCATCTTAACCATTTCTTTATTATTAACATATAATATATTATTTGTTTCAGGGGTACAGGTCTGTGATTCATCAGTCTTATACAACACACAGTGCTCACCACATACCCTCCCCAATGTCCATCACCCAGCTCCCCCCATCCCCCACTCCCCTCCCCTCCAGCAACCCTCAGTTTATTTCCTGAGATTAAGAGTCTCTTATGTTTGTCTTCCTCTCTGGTTTCTTCTTGTTTCATTTTTTCCTCTTTCCCTATGATCCTCTGCCTTGTTTCTTAAATTCCACATATCAATGAGACCATATGATAATTGTCTTAACCATTTTTAAGTGTTTAGTTCAGTGGAATCAATACATTCGTATTGTTGTGACCATCACCACCATCCATCTCCAGAACTGTCCAAAACTGTCAGTTTTGCAAAACTGAAACTCTATACACATCAAACAATAGTTTCCCATTCACCCCTCCCTCCAGCCTTTGGTAACCACCATTCCACTTTCTGTTTCTATGAGTTTGACTATTCTAGGTACCTCATAGTAGAATCATACAGCATTTGTCTTTTTGTAACTGGATTATTTCACTTAGCTTAGTGTCCTTGTTTACCCATGTTGCAACATAAGTCAGAATTTCCTTCATTTTTAAGGCTGAATAATATTCCATTGTATGTATATACCATATTTTCCTTATTTTTTCACCTGTTGATGGACACTTGAGTTTCTTCCACCTTTTGGATATTGTGAATAATGCTGAAATGTATATAGCTATACATTTCCCCCTTAGCACTGCTTTCAATGTGTAAGTTTGGGGATGTGGTGTTTTCATTTTAATTCATCTCTAATTATATCCTAAATTTCCTTTGTGATTTTTTTCTTTGATTTATTAATTGATTAAGAGTGTGTGGTTTAGGGCGCCTGGGTGGCTCAGTCGGTTGAGCGACTGCCTTCGGCTCAGGTCATGATCCCAGGGTCCTG
>NW_027687002.1:0-365 GCF_054177405.1 Leptonychotes weddellii | reverse complement strand
GCACTGGGTGTTATATGCAAACAATGAATCATGGAACACTACATCAAAAACTAATGATGTATTGTACGGTGACCAACATAACATAATAAAATTAAATTTAAAAAAATTTTTAAAAAAATACCTCCTCAGCATTCTGCAAGATCCCATTCATATAATACATCCTTCGTGAAGGCATTCTGCCCTCTGTCCTGAGATCCAACAGAACTCCTTTAGTTCCTTCAGAAATCAATGGAGAGAGAAACACTAGACATCAGAGAAAAGTAGTTAGGAAGAAAACACTAATGAGATCTACAAGAAAGGAAAATATCACATTGAGAAGTGAGACGTTAGAAACTCTTTCATTTATCCCAGGAAGTATTGCAAAG
>NW_027687001.1:0-365 GCF_054177405.1 Leptonychotes weddellii | reverse complement strand
GCATGGGGTGGACAAAAGCCCTCAGCTTTCTTTTGTTTCCTCAGTTGTAGAATTGAGGGGAGCAGGCTAGATGAAAAGCCATCTTTCAGCTAAGAGATCTTTCAACTAAACGGTCTGGGTCATCTTGAAATCCCCACCTTTGAGCAGACATTTAGGGTGGCAAAAGAAAATGGATTAAAAATGGTGGGTGAAGTGGGGCGCCTGGGTGGCTCAGTCTGATTGCAGCTCAGGTCATGATCTCAGGGTTGTGAGATCGAGCCCTGCGTCAGTCTCTGTGCTGGGCTTGGGGCCTGCTTAAGATTCTTTCCCCCTCTGCCCCTCTCCCCACTTTCTCTCGCTCTCAAATAAATAAATCTTTAAAAAAA
>NW_027687000.1:0-365 GCF_054177405.1 Leptonychotes weddellii | reverse complement strand
TCGGTTAAGCGTCTGCCTTTGGCTCAGGTCATGATCCCAGGATCCGGGATCAGAGTCCCGCATCAAGCTCCCTGCTCAGTGGGCAGCCTACTTCTCCCTCTGCCTGCTCTGCCTGCCACTCCCCGTGCTTGTGCTCACTCTCTCTGACAAATAAATAAAATCTTTAAAAAAATCTCTATGTCTACTCTTCTAGTTATTATCTTAGATACTCTAACATTCTTAACAAGTCTAAAGTAAATCAGTAATTTTTCCCTCTTCCAGAACAAACAAGGACTTTACAACTCTTACGCCAATCATTCCCTCTCTACCTAAAATCCATGATTAATCAGTTCTAGCTGGTCTTCAAAAAACCCAAACACCTACAA
>NW_027686999.1:0-365 GCF_054177405.1 Leptonychotes weddellii | reverse complement strand
ATGGATCTCTGTGAGGGAGTGGCAAAATGCTTAGGCAAATTTCTTGGACTCAGGTTCACAAAATCCAAACAAATCATTAGCTGTTCTGGACCAGTAGTCTAGACCATTTCTCGAAAACAAAGAGAATTCCCAGCCAAGCAATCACCCAAGAAATAGCTTTAGAGCTGACAAGCACCCTAAGGGTTCAGAAACCAGCGGTATAGGGGATATGACATCCCATAGCACACACGGGTTCCTGTGATGCTCCAAACGAAATTCCTCAATCTGAGACTTCCGGGTTGCATTAAGGACCTCAAAAAGTGAATTCTGCACACAGAAGCAGAAGCCAATAAACATCATGGGGTTGACAAACAGCATTTGTGGAT
>NW_027686998.1:0-365 GCF_054177405.1 Leptonychotes weddellii | reverse complement strand
GCGCCTGGGTGGCTCAGTTGGTTAAGCGACTGCCTTCAGCTCAGGTCATGATCCTGGAGTCCCGGGATCGAGTCCCACATCGGGCTCCCTGCTCAGCGGGGGTCTGCTTCTCCCTCTGACCCTCTTCCCTCTCTTGCTATCTGTCTCTCATTCTCTCTCTCTCAAATAAATAAATAAAATCTTTAAAAAAAAAAAAAAATCCTTTGATCAAGATTATCTATGTATATAATTTTAAGAATTATATAGTCGTAATAAGCTTACTGCAAATAAAGCAGCCTCTCGCCTGATCCTTTCCTCAGCATCTCCAGAGGTAAACATTTTAGATGTTTTAGATGATTACTTGACATTTGTCTTCATGACTATAA
>NW_027686997.1:0-365 GCF_054177405.1 Leptonychotes weddellii | reverse complement strand
AGTTGTGTATAACACCCAGTGCTCATCACAGCACAACACATGCCCTCCTTAATACCCATCACCTGGCTACCCTATTCCCCCACACCCCTCCCATCTGTAACCTTTAGTTTGTTTCCCTGAGTCCAGAGTCTCTCATGGTTTGTCTCCCTCTCTGATTTCTTCCCATTCAGTTTTCCCTCCCTTCCCCTATGGTCCTCTGCGCTATTCCTTATGTTCCACATATGAGTGAAACCATATAATTGTCTTTCTCTGATTGACTTATTTCACTTAGCATAATCCCCTCCAGTTCCATCCATGTCGATGCAAATGGTAGGTATTCATCCTTTCTGATGGCTGAGGAAACAGTCAACAAAACTAAGAGGCAG
>NW_027686996.1:0-365 GCF_054177405.1 Leptonychotes weddellii | reverse complement strand
AGAGAGGGAACACAAGCAGGGTGAGTGGGAGAGGGAGAAGCAGGCTTCCCGCTGAGCAGGGAGCCCGATGCGGGGCTCGATCCCAGGACCCTGGGATCATGACCTGAGCCGAAGGCAGCCGCTTAATGACTGAGCCACTTAGACGCCCCGAAGTTAATTTTTAAAATGAACTAACATGGCGAGCCTGGGAGACTCAGTGGGTTGAACGTCTACCTTCGACTCAGGTCGTGATCCCAGGGTCCTGGGACTGAGCCCCAGTTCAGCAGGAAGCCTGCTTCTCCCTCTCTCTCTCTGCTGCTCCCCTGCTTGTGTTCCCTCGCACTCTCTCTCTCTCAAAATAAATAAATAAAATCTTAAAAAAAAAA
>NW_027686995.1:0-365 GCF_054177405.1 Leptonychotes weddellii | reverse complement strand
CTTAAAAGCTTTGCAGCTTCTTCATATAATTATTGAGGAGGCATGTTTAATTAGTATAACACACATTAGTAACAATTAAACATAGTCAAGGTCAGGAAATTAACCCTTTTACAATTTGAAGTTGGCATTTTAATTTTATATTACTCTCAGCACAGCAGAAATGTTCATTTAGTTCAATGTAATATTCTTTTTTTTTTTTCATGCTCATTGCCAGTTCTTTTTTTTTCTTTTTTTACTTTTTTTTTAATTTATTTTATTTTTTTATTTTTTTTTTATTCTTTTGTTAATCCCAATACATTACATCATTAGTTTTAGATGAAGTGTTCCATGATTCATTGTTCGTGCACAACACCCAGTGCTCCAGG
>NW_027686994.1:0-365 GCF_054177405.1 Leptonychotes weddellii | reverse complement strand
AGGAGGAAAGAATCTCCAATGGAAAAAAGACAGGGGCGCCTGGGTGGCTCAGTTGTTAAGCGTCTGCCTTCGGCTCAGGTCATGATCCCAGGGTCCTGGGATGGAGCCCCACGTCGGGCTCCCTGCTCAGCAGGAAGCCTGCTTCTCCCTCTCCCACTCCCCCTGCTTGTGTTCCTGCTCTCGCTCTCTCTCTCTCTCTCTGTCAAATAAATAAATAAAATCTTTAAAAAAAAGAAAGAAAAGATCTGCAACAAATGGTGCTGGGAAAACTTGGACAGCAACATGTGGAAGAATGAAACTTGACCACTTTCTTATACCACACACAAAAATAAATTCAAAATGGATGAAAAACCTAAATGTGAGAC
>NW_027686993.1:0-365 GCF_054177405.1 Leptonychotes weddellii | reverse complement strand
ACGACTCCACCACAGAGAAGGAGTGGAGGAAGAACATCTGGACCAGGCAGGCATTGAAACCTATGAGCCGATGGTCAAACCAGAGCACAGCCAGGGTGGTGGGCAGTGTGGACAGAGTGAGGCCCACATCGGTGAGGGCCAGCATGGACAGAAAGTAGTACATGGGTTGGTGCAGGCTGGAAGTTCTCCCCGCAGCCAAGAGGATCAGGCAGTTTCCAGTGAGGGCCACAGTGTACATGGAGGAGAAGGGGATGGAGATCCATCCATGAACAGCCTCCAGCCCTGGGATGCCAATCATCAGGAAGGCATGTGGCTGGAAGAAGGAGATGTTGACATAGGACTGGGAAGGGAGCATCTTTGGAAAG
>NW_027686992.1:0-7102 GCF_054177405.1 Leptonychotes weddellii | reverse complement strand
GAGCCGTCGTGACCTGCTGTTCCTTTCTGGGCGTCGGCCTGGGGAGGAGGGACAGTTAACCAGCAAAGCGAGGATGTATCCGTGGCATGGCTTCATGTGCCCTCCTACAGCCTCGCCACGGTCCCTGAGGCCAAGCAGGGTGCTGGGGCCCAGGCAGGTGCCCAGAGTTGGTGTCCCGCACGTTCACGGGCCCTGGGCTCCGGCACCGAGGGGGAGAGAGGGTCTGCCAGGGAAGCCAGGGCAGAGGCTCGGGGCCGGGGGCCAACTGAGGCCCAGGGAGCAGGGGTGCTCTGTGCTCTGACCTGACCCTTTCGGGGCCCCGCCTAATCTCTGAAGGTCATTACCCCAAGATCACAGGACGCTGACCAGAGTGCCAGAGATCCTGACCCTTGCCCATTGCCGTGAGATCACAGAGCCCTCCCGTCTCCTCTTGCCTACGTGCCCGCAGGGGAGAGAAGTAGCAGAATGGGGACCCCTGAACCTTCTGTGCGTGAGACTCTGAGCCCCACTGGAGGGATAGAGGAAACAGAGATAAAGCTAATTTACCTTGCACTGAGTAATTTCTCTGCCGCCCCGAGCGGGGGCTGATGAAGAAGATAGACGAGAAGCAGACCAGCCCATGGCTTCCATTGTCTCTGAGCTTGCGATCTCGGTACACATTAGATGCCAAGCCTGCTACTCTCGTTGATTTTAGAAATCAGAGATGGAATCTTCCAGGACTCGGCCGTCAGAACACTGAGTCGTGAGCATAATAGTATCTTTCAACAGCAAACCCGATGCGATAAAAATCTCAGAGGCAGACAGCTCTCTTCAAATTCTGTTGTTATAACTTCCTTATTTTCTCACCGTCCTTGGTCGGTGAGCAGTGATTTTGGCGTTTGCAGGGCTAGTCGGTCAGATATCAGCAGGTGACATAGGCAGAACCACAAGGAAAGTAGATTCTCAAGAACCAGGATGTACAGCTGTTTCTGGAAAGAGCCCCTGACCTCCAGGTATTTGTGATACAGATCTGAGGACTGGATAAAATTTTTGCCTGCTGAGTGGAAGGAGGGGTCCCTGTGGGCACACCCGGTGCTCATGGGGCTCAGTCCACCTGGGATTTGATCCGTGTGTTCCCTCCCTCCTGCGACGTGCTGAGCTGGGCGCTGAGCACTTGATTGGGCCAGGGCTCCCTTGGGAGAAGGAAGGAAGGAAAAGGTGCCGGAACAAATCAGTGTATAACTCCCGAATTCTACTCACGCTCCCGCTGTCCATGCCTGCGTGACCCTGGAGAAATGATCATATTCCTTGGGTGTCCCATGTTCCGGCTCGTAGGATTTCGGGAGAAGGAGATGTACTGTATACCAAAGTGTATGGCTCAGTATCTGGTAGGTCGGTGTTCAGTCAATGAGAGTGTATTGTTACTGTTATTAAAATAGACAAGAGGGGCGCTTGGGTGGCTCAGTGGGTTGAGCGTCTGCCTTCAGCTCAGGTCATGATCTCAGGGTCCTGGGATCGAGTCCCGCATCGGGCTCCCTGCTCAGCGGGGAGTCTGCTTCTCCCTCTGCCTCTGTCCCTACCCTGCTTGTGCTCTCTCGCTTTCTCTCTGTCAAATAAATGAATAGAAATTTAAAAGCAAAAAAACAACAACAAAAAACAACAATTATTCCTGCACAAGGTGGCCCCTGGGCTCCGTGAGGTCTGTTCCTGGGGCGGCCCCTGGCTCTCGTGCCCACCTGCTCACGGGCGGCCCCCTGCCCATCTCCCAAGCCTGCTGTCTGTGGTCAGGATGGCTTCTCCTCTCCTATCATGTGTGATGGTCACATCATCCCTGACCCTGGGGGAAATCAGTGCAGACCGTGGCCACTCGCCCCACCTTAATCAAATGCAGTGGTCGCTTCCATGGGATAAATACAGGCTTCTTCTTAAGTGACCCTGAGATTATTCTCTGAAGACCCGTGAAGGGGCTTGAGTATCAGAGGAGAGACAGAGATGCCCTCCCAGCCTTTTTTGTTTTTTTTAAATTTCTCCTCCACGGCCTTGCAGGGGTGTGCCTCTGGGTCTTACAGCTGGGGTGGCCACACATGGGCACTTGGTGTTTCTGCCCCTCTGTGTCACCCTCTGTGCATGTCAGTGGCCCCTGTGACTCACCAGGGGATGGAGGATTTGTAGAAACAGCATCAAAACCCAAGGGCACCTGCAGAGGAAGAAGCATCCCCTCCAATCTGCGGCTAAGTCATTTTCGCACGTCTCAATTTCCTCCGATGTAAAAATTGGCGATGGTCTTTAAATCGTCAACCCCCCTCCGCCCCCGATCGTGGTGCTGACTCTGAGACCACCCTGTCGGGACGCAGGTCGGACGGTCATCTTCACAACCCACCACCTGGACGAGGCGGAAGCACTCAGCGACCGTGTGGCCTTCTTGCAGCAGGGCCGGCTGCGCTGCTGTGGGCCCCCCTTCTGCCTGACCGAGGCCTACGGCCAGGGGCTCAGCCTGACGCTCACCAAACAGGTAGGAAGCTGGAGCAAACCAGCAAATACTGATTCTGCGTCCAGTCTGGTCCTTGACGCTGCTGGAATCCAAAACGAGGCCTGGTTTCGGCACAAGGCCCTTGGGGGCTCGGGGCAGGTGTGGGAAAGGGTGAACCCGAGCGAGAAGGAAACAGAATATGGTGACCATGGTGTCTGTGCAGTGGGCTCAGGGGCCGGCGAGGCTGGGGGCCGGCCACGGGGTTCCCGGTGGTTAGGGATGGGGGAGGCTGAGCTGCAGGCCCAGTTACTGGTGGCCCCAGACAAGGGGCTTACGGTGTGATGGGTGGGCTGGAAAGGGAGTCGGTAACTGCATCGAAGCCTCTGGGTGCAGGGGCCCGGATGCAGAATAAATCCCCCAGGGCTGAGCAAGGCAGTGAGCCCCTGGGACCATGGTGCGTTTTGACTGAGCGGAACCAGACGGGGGTCAGAAGCCCCTGACAGGTAACAGCACGTCCCGTGTCTGGCCAGGTAGCCCCATGGCCCAGATGCTCCAGAAGTATTTTTCTGACAGCGAGGGTCCATCTAGGAGCATAAAGCTTTAGGCGAATGAAGCAAGGGACGCGTGGGGTAAAAGTACACGTCAGAGGTCCCGTCAGCTGGGGGTGGGCAGAGGTGGCTCTGGGGTTGGGGTCCAGGGGGTGTGGGCCGTGAGTCGAGCTTCCTCTCTGACTTGGGGTGAGGATCTCACTGTCCTGAGGTGGCTCCTTTCTTCTGTGCGTGGGGTGAGGGGGGGAATCCTTGTCTCCCCTTTAAGAAGACCCAGCCACTTGTCCTGTAGTCCAGAGGGGTTCTCCCCAGGAGCAGGGGGTGAATGTGAGTGCAGCCCTCCCCAGGCCTGCCTGACGTGCCTGGAACCGAGACCAAGGCGGGCGTGGGAGGCTCACCTCCAACGGAAACGGTCACTGTATCCTTGAAATGTCTGTGGCTTAAATGGTACTTCTCCCTTTCGCTGCTTTGAACTGGAATTTCGAATGTGAAATCGGATGACGGAAATTTGGTGTTTTGGGACTAAGGTTCCTCACTTCCTTTTTGGGATAGCCTTCTGTTCTGGAGGCCGATGACCCGAAGGACATTGCCCGAGCCACGTCTCTGATACAGTCCTACATCCCGCAAGCTTTCCTCAAAGACAGCAGTGGCCGGGAGCTGGTCTACGGTGTTCCCCAGGGTGCGGACAGGGCCTGCTTCAAAGGGCTCTTCCAGGCCCTGCAACAGAACCTTCACAGTCTGCACGTGACGGGCTTCGGGATTTCAGACAGCACGCTGGAGGAGGTACGGACGGTGACTCAAGCACGCTTTCATTTCTTGCTCCGGGTGTGGGCAAGGCAGTGGGGAGGGCACGTGACGGAGAACACGGGCCATTTCTACCACTTCCAGGTTCTGATCGGTGCCGAACACCGTGTCAGCCAATATGGAGTGTTGCGTACCCTGTGCCTCCCTAGCCTGGGGAAATGCACATTTTTGGGTTTGAGAACTTTGACGTCTTTAGGAGTCGTTAGGTGTCCAAACACTTGTTAGTTGGGGGTTGGCTGGCCGTGTCTCCTCACCTGGAGGCGCCCTTGCCTTCCTCCGTGAACCTGCTTCTGCCCAGGTGCCCATGGCCCCACTTTGGCCGGAGGAGGAGGTGTGCAGGAGGTCAAGCTCACGAGCTCTGCTGGCTCTCTGGGAGCCCCACACCGCCCCCCAGTTCCGCTTTCCTGTCCCTTGGGACTAAGCTGGGTGACACCCACCTCTCCGTGTGGTTTCTCGGCAGTGTGTGGCCAGTGGGAGGCAGGGCCAGGCATTTCCTCTGGGAGGAGGTGGCCACGGGTGTAACCGAACCAAAGGCAAACCTTGTCTGGGGGCCTCGAGGTCGGCCGAGCCCGAGTTGAGTTCTAAGTTTATGTTGGTATTATTATAGAAAGTGCTGTAGATTTAGAATAAAAATCCAGTGATGCTGGGGCACCTGGGTGGCTCAGTCGGTTGAGCGTCTGACTCTTGATTTCGGCTCAGGTCATGATCTCAGGGTTGTGGGATCGAGCCCCGAGTCGGGCTCTGTGCTGGGCGTGGAGCCTGCTTATGACTCTCTCTCTCTCTCTCTCTGTCCCCCCTCACCCGAACTCTTTCTGTCTCTCAAAACAAAACATAAAAATCCAGCGATGCAAACTAAAATTTAAAAATCTGGGAGGGATCTTGGACCCCGTCTCTTTTTGAGTCCAGAATAGTTACAGGGGCCGATAAGCTTTGTGATTAGTAGTTGGCACAGAGTATGAAACAATATTAGAAACGTTATATAACATGAGAATGAAAATACACAACTTCTAGAACGTCAGAGTCTGAACTTTGGGCTGTATGTGGAACGGATTCGGGGGCTGGAGTCACATCACTGGGTTAGCCTCGTGAGAGAACAAACAGCCGCGCGTGCGTGAATCAGCACCGTTCCAAGTAGACAGTGCCCATGGCAGCTTTTGTTTGGAATAAAATGGTCATGAAAGGTGGTAAAACGTAACAAGATGTACCATTTTTAAACTGCTTAAACCCAAACACTGTCCCTTGTTATTTTTCCTATATTAAGGGTGAGGCTCAGAGAGGCTGGTCTCTTTATCCCAAATCACACAGCTCATCAGCAACAGTGCTGCCCCGGGATGGAGGTTGCTGCCAACGAGGCAGGGTCCCCAAACGTGCCCAAGGCTTTGCGGGTGGTGCTATCTGTGCCAGTCTGTTTGGCTCACTGGCGCCCCGGGGCTCCCCGCACAATGCCCCGCACCAGTGCGTGCTTAATAAATACTTTCTGGGGGCGCCTGGGTGGCTCAGTCGTTGAGCGTCTGCCTTCGGCTCGGGTCACGATCCCAGGGTCCTGGGATCGAGCCCCGCATCGGGCTCCCTGCTCGGCGGGAAGCCTGCTTCTCCCTCTCCCACTCCCCCTGCTTGTGTTCCCTCTCTCGCTGTGTCTCTCTCTCAAAGAAATAAAATCTTTAAAAAAAAAAAAAAATTTCTGAATGAAACTGTGAGCAGGATGCTTCCAAAGATACGTCCAGCTTCCGGGAAGAGAACATCGTAGTGGAAAAGGCATGCGCTCTGCCCCAGCCGGTTCTAATCCAAATCCGTCTCCCTTCCAATGCCCAGGGCCTTGGATAAATCACTCAATTTGTGAGAGCCTTGGGGTTTTGATCTTTGAAATGGGACCATTAGAGCAGTTTACTTGGTTATTCCAAGAATTGTCTATAATACATAATACACAATAATGCCTGCAACAAGCCAGTCAAATATGGTAAAGATTCTTCCTGCCCTCGGATACCCAGTGTGAAATCGTCGTCATGGCTTTGGAGTGACGATGAAGCTAAGTTGCCTCTTCTGCAGGATTTTGGGCAGACACCAGGGCCCCCGTGGAAGAGCAGGAGACTGGGGAGTTTCCCAAGCCCCTGTCCCTTGATGGCGTGAGGCAGGGCATGTCCGGCGTTCCCCGTGGACACACGTGCCAAGCGCCGGCAGCTCAGTAATCACTGGCTCAGATGGGGCTATGCCACAGCCCATGGTCACCGTCTTCCGAACCCTGGATGACAAGATGGCTACTATGCCAGCAAGCCAGCGACTGAGACGGTTGGGGACTTGGGAATCACTGTTTCCCTGCAGACAGAGGCACGCCACCCTTGAGAGTTATGCCGCCAGTTCAGGTCACTCGAAAAGGAAAAAGGAAATAGTTTTTTTTTTGGTCTTTTCTAATTGCTTTTGTTTTCTTAGTAAAATAGGAAAGAAAGGCATCAGAAGATTTATCGAAAATAATTTCCTTTGCATTGTGAGGTGAGGGTGTTGCTGGGGAAGCCCAGACTTGCTGCATGGCAACATCTGTCTGTGTCTGTAATCGTTCCCGGGTCCGCACGTTGCTCGTGTAGACTGAGCGTGTTCATGGCCCATGTGGTTTGCTACCCCAAGAAGAGGGTAGAGCTGCCTGAGGGAGTAGGGAGCACCTTTTGGACCAAACACACTTATCAATAAAATAACGAGCATTCGCCTTCAGTATTTGTACGCTTTCTCACTCACAGGTACACACGTGTGGCAGGAAGAACGAGTGTCCACCTCATGGATGTGGCATCTTATCTGTGGCTAATAAAGTAGGAAAGTCGAGGAGTCCCTGTGGTAGTTGTCATTAGGTAGAGTGAAATTTTGTGGAGGGCTTGGCTTAACTAGTGTATGAATTTAAGCATCATAGTCAAAAATGGCGAGGGGTCTTTGTGTTCCGTGTGGATGCTTAGCGTTTAAATGCTTTGTTAACCGTTATGCAATCAATAATTCAGGGAAAAACGTACGCTTATGGAGGGGCTTATTAATAACTATGATGTATATGAGATACCTACATATTCTTCTTAATATTTCTTTCCCTCCCTCCTTCCTCCTTCCCTTCTTCCCTCCTCCATCCACCCCTCCCTCCCTCCCTTCAGCCCTCCCTCTCCCCTCTCCCTCACCCCTCCCTCTTCCTCTCACCCCTCCCTTTCTCCCCTTCTTCCCTCCTCTCACCCCTCTTCCCTTTTACCCTCACCCCTTCCTCTCTCTCCTCCCCTCCCTCTCTCCTTCCCTCCCTCCCTCCCCCTCCCCCCCCTTTCCTTTCTGTCAAATA
>NW_027686991.1:0-365 GCF_054177405.1 Leptonychotes weddellii | reverse complement strand
TTCTCCTTGCAGAAGTGAATCAGTTGGGAAAGTATTTGGCTGCATATAAAGAAAACTCAACTAGGGCAGATGGTCCAAAAGAGGTTAATTTTTTATCACTCAGTAAGGTGTCCAGGAGAGGCAGTCTGTGGCTGGTGTAGTAACTAAAAAACCATGCTCTTCTTTTCCTTTAGTCATGCCATTTTTACATGTGATTAGCATCTTCATACTTGCATCTTATGGTTACAAGATGGCTGCTGCATCATCAGCCTCAAAACTGTGTTCCAAGAAGGGAAAAGTGCAAAAGAAAAACAAATTTTCCAACCCAGTCCATTCTTTTTAATTAGGAAAACAGTGGTGTTCTGAAAGCTCCACTAATAAGCCCT
>NW_027686990.1:0-365 GCF_054177405.1 Leptonychotes weddellii | reverse complement strand
AAAGTTGGTCAACCGCTGCACCAACTTGGCCTTTCCCTTCTCAGCCCTCCAGCCCCCCATCCCTCCTCCACTCCCCGACTCCCCTCACAGGCTCTGGGTTCCTTCCTGGCCCCATACGCCCCACTATAGGCACTCCAACGGGGGCTGCCTCCATCATTCACCACCAATGAGCTGCCCCATCCTGTCCCCAAATCATTTTGTACCAACATTTTCCTTTTTCCCAGAACCCTCCCAGAATCCTAGAACTTCAGAGCTGCGAGGTCCTTAAAGGTCACTTATTTCAACCATCTACTACTGTTTTCCTTAGGAGAAACAGCTTGCCAAGATCATGGGGGCGGGCAGTAATGAGGAAAATTCACTCTCCC
>NW_027686989.1:0-365 GCF_054177405.1 Leptonychotes weddellii | reverse complement strand
GGCCTTTTCTGGTCCAGGGCTAGGCTTAGCACAGAGATTAGAAAAAAAAAAATCTCTATTTCAGAAAAGATCTGGGGCAGAGAGTGTTGTAGATGGAAGGGGGAGAAATCAAAATGATTTAGAAATGAAAGTCCGGGACACGTGGGTGGCTCCGTCAGTTAAGTGTCTGACTCTTGGTTTCGGCTCAGGTCATGATCTCTGGGTCATGATCTCAGGGTTGTGAGAAGTGAGATGGAGCCCCTCATGGGGCTGTTTGCTCAGTGAGGAGTCTGCTTGTCCCTCTCCCTGCCCCTGCTTGCACTCGCTTGCGTGCGTTCTATCTCTCTCAAATAAAGAAATAAATAAAATCTTAAAAAAAAAAAAAA
>NW_027686988.1:0-365 GCF_054177405.1 Leptonychotes weddellii | reverse complement strand
ACGTATATTTCCGGTTGAAAATTGATTCTCTAGGACTGTGTCATACCTCCTCTTTGAATACCTTTAATCATTATTTTTTAGTCTCCTCTTGTAGAAGTAATTGCATTACGTACCTACTAACACAGGCTTATACACTTTTCTATGCTCTCCAAATACTCTCACTTTCCAATAGCATGTTGTATTATATTTGTATTTTTCTGTATCCTTCACTTGATTGTCAGCACCTTGAGGAAAGAAAGGAACTTTTCCAGTAAAAATGTTCTTAATGAATTAATGATGAAAATTCATGAAAAATCCTAACAATAATATACCTTAGTATATGTAATTTTTAATAGCAGACAATGGGAACATGATGAAGAATGATT
>NW_027686987.1:0-365 GCF_054177405.1 Leptonychotes weddellii | reverse complement strand
CGTATGCAAATTAGGGCTCCAAAAGCCCTTCGTTCCCATTGGGCCTTGTAGGGACCTTGCGTTATCAGTAATCACTACGTAACAACACCTACTCTTGGCCTCATTGGCCAGTTCTGGAGCCAATTCAGGACCAATGAAAAACTCGTTCCTGACCCCACCCCTAGCAAAGCTTATAAAAGCTTTTCAATCGCTGATCTTTCAATCCTGTTTTGTTGTGAGGTTTTGAGCTTAGGTGTTTTAGCCTCACCTTCAGTCATGTCTGGTCGCGGGAAGCAGGGAGGCAAGGCCCGCGCCAAGGCCAAGTCGCGCTCGTCCCGCGCCGGCCTGCAGTTCCCGGTGGGCCGAGTGCACCGCCTGCTGCGCAA
>NW_027686986.1:0-365 GCF_054177405.1 Leptonychotes weddellii | reverse complement strand
AGAGTCCTCTATGAGACCTTGTAGGCCATTTAGGGAGTATAATTTGATCCACAGGGCAAGGAAGGGTCATTAGTCCATTTTTTTAAATGTATGCTATTTATAAACCTTTTTCAAGTATATATTTATTTGGTCAGATAATTTTTCAGACTCAAAAGTACATCAAATTTATTCCAGTTAAATTTTATCCAATTCGAGTTCATTGTAGCTATGGTCTACTGAGATTATTTTGTTTCCTAATCAATCTTACCACATATTTACTATTTCTTTCCACTTTATATCTTCTAGAAATATGATAACTAGACATGTATCATATGATCTCATTGATATGAGGAATTCTTAATCGCAGGAAACAAACTGAGTGTTGT
>NW_027686985.1:0-365 GCF_054177405.1 Leptonychotes weddellii | reverse complement strand
CTGTGGCCTTAACTACTAATTGTGGCAAATTATATTAGTTTCCCAATTATGGCAGTGATAGTAAATTTTCTTCTTAAAAATATTTATTTAAAAAAGGTAGGGTCCGTGGGGCATCTGGGAGACTCAGTCGGGTAAGCATCTGCCTTAGGCTCAGGTCATGATCCCAGGGTCCTGGGATCAAGTCCCACATCGGGTTCCTTGCTCAGTGGGGAGTCTGCTTCTCCATCTCCCTCTGCTCCTCTCCCTGCTCATTCTCTCTCTCTCTCAAATAAATAAAATCTTAAAAAAAAAAAAGAAGTAGGGTCCATTAAAAAAACATTAAATAAACAGCATTGTTGATTGTATATCAATTTATAGAAAATGAT
>NW_027686984.1:0-365 GCF_054177405.1 Leptonychotes weddellii | reverse complement strand
CCATTATTTACTTATTTTTTTTTCTATCCTCTTTCTTACCTTTCCTTCTGAGACATACAGGCATACTTCGCTGCTTGCTGAGATTTTAAGTTTTGTTCTTTATTCCTATATGTTTTTACTTTGTCAACTGATTCTATCATCTGTGTTATTTCTGGAGCTTAACCTATTTTTTTTTTAAAGATTTTATTTATTTATTTGAGAGAGAGAATGAGAGAGAAAGAACACATGAGAGGGGATAGGGTCAGAGGGAGAAGCAGGCTCCCCGCCAAGCAGGGAGCCCGATGCGGGACTCGATCCCGGGACTCCGGGATCATGACCTGAGCCGAAGGCAGTCGCTCAACCAACTGAGCCACCCAGGCGCCCCT
>NW_027686983.1:0-365 GCF_054177405.1 Leptonychotes weddellii | reverse complement strand
AAACACCACAACTCTTGGACAAGATAGCCGACAGGACGAGTGCAGCCTGGCTTAGCAAGCCCAGGAAATCTGGAGCCCAACAAGAAACAAGCCAATCCACTCAGTGGGACCCAGAAAGACTCTCAGTGCCTCTGAAGGCTGGCTTCCGGGGGGGGGGGGGGCGGGACCAAAAACAGGTGTTGGTGGAAAGCTAGCATTAAACCTGCTATGGGTTGAATTATGTCCCCTCAAAATCTCTGTGTTGAAGTCTTAAACCCAAGGACCTCAGAATGTGACCTTATTTGGAGACGGGGTCCTTGCAGATGTGACTGATGAAGATGAGGTCACGCGGGAGTCAGGTGAGCCCCGAACTCAATATGGAGTCC
>NW_027686982.1:0-365 GCF_054177405.1 Leptonychotes weddellii | reverse complement strand
AGAGAGGGAACACAAGTAGTGGGAGTGGGAGAGGGAGAAGCAGGCTTCTCGCGGAGCAGGGAGCCTGATGTGGGGCTTGATCCCAGGACCCTGGGATCATGACCTGAGCCGAAGGCAGACGCTTAATGACTGAGCCACCCAGTCGCCCCATTTGTTCTTTTTTTTAAAAAGTGGGCTCTATATGCCCAACGTGGGGCTTGAACTCACGACCCTGAGATCAAGAGTCACACACTCTACTGACTGAGCCAGCCAGGTGCCTCTGACCTTGGGTTTTTTTACCTTAAAGTCTTTGAATCCTTTTAGATGTACAGAAAAGTTCCAGAGATAGTCCAGAGACTATCCTGTATACTCTTCACTCAGGTTCC
>NW_027686981.1:0-7103 GCF_054177405.1 Leptonychotes weddellii | reverse complement strand
AAGAATATGTTAACCTAAAATAGTAATATGGCAGAAAAAGAAAGGTACCATAATGGAGGCAAAAATAAAGAGCTGTGTATATTGAAATGAGGGATTGATCACAAGGAGAGGTAAAAGATTAGCAAAGTCTTGATTAATGAAGCAATATTTGCTCTAAACCCCAGAATATGAGTAAAATTCTGATGGCATTGGGGAGGGGAGGCTTTAGGGACTGAGGTGAACAGGGAGCTGTTAAAGGCAGCAAAGCAAGGTAGTTAAGGTTGTCCAGGGTAGCTGGGCATTATCCAAGATACCATGGGTAATCCAGGTTAACTGGGGCATCCAAAATGCATCACTAAATTGAGAATTAGGGTGAAAAGAAGGATTTACACTTGGTTATTGAGAATATTGAGAGAAAGATATATTTGGACTTAATTCAGTCAGTAGTGGGAAGAGGAGGAATGCATGAAGCTGAACTTCAGAAAGTTTTTTCTTGCAGCTGGAGATAAGAATGGATTAGGGCAAGGAAATCCTGGAGGAGAGCCCAGTTAGGTCATTATTATAACAGTTAAGGTGATTAGGGATGAAGATCTGTCTGACTAGAGCAGTATGGAAGTGGATGAATATAAGAGAGGAACAGACTCAGTTAATGGTTTTGTTATCTCTAACATATGGGATTTCGGTTGACTGGATTTGAGGACAGACCTAGGGACAAATCCTGGCTTTAACAACTGCTAGCTGTATCACCTTGGGCAAAGTGTTATAAACTCTTTGAACCATAGTTTCTTTGTGACAAGAGGATTAAATGAGCTAATGTATATGAATAATATAAAGGACTCAACGGAGTGTCTAGCATGATAAATGTTCAGTAAATACTAGTTTTCTCACTCTAAAAAGATTATTATTTATAAAAGAACTGTAAATACAATTATGTCATTTTATAATTAGTCCCACTTGAAAGGGTCTAAGCTTTAACTGTTTATATACATATATATACAGATATATATAATATTATAAATAGCAACAATAGTTAGCTTTTGTTAAATTATTTAATTTATGCCCAACATTGTGCTGAGCACTATATATGCAAGATATCATTTAGTCCTGCCATCTGCCATATGAGATACATGTTTTCATCACCTGCATTTTACAGTTGAGAATACTGAAGCTTAGAGAAACTTTTTTTTAAAGATTTATTTATTTGAGAGAGAGAGAGCACACGTGAGCTTGGGGAGGGGCAGAGGGAGAGAGAGAGAATCTCAAGCAGATTCTCAGCTGAGTGAGGAGCCCATCTTGGGGCTCGATTTCATGACTCTGAGATCATGACCTGAGACAAAATCAAGTGTCGGTCGCTCAACCGACTGAGCCACCAGGCTCCCTGAGAAACTTTCTTAAAGCCCAAAAGCTGATGAGTGACAGAGCCTGTGTTTGAACAGGTTTTTGCTGATTCCAAAGCCTTGCCCTTAGTTTATTGAGCTGCCTTTCTAAAATATAAGTGAGTCAGCATAAGTATTTCTCTTTCCATATATGTCTCACCTGGTATACCATTTGTATAGTGGGAGTTGCTAAATCAATACATGCTTGTTGATAAAGACCCATCACTCATGTTCCAATTGAGATGATGTGGCTGCCATTTTTCTGGCTTCAGACTCTCCTGGCACTTCACCTCCTGAGTGATGAATGTGGTTTTACTCCTTACTGTTTTGGCACTGCTCAAGTGCTTTAAAATGTTCCCTTCCTGATTTCGAGAGGTGATTTACCAAAACGTCAGTCAGAATTAATTTGAATGATATTCATTGCAGTTCCCTAAGGGCTGGAGTTACTGGCATGTTGTTTTTGGATGTCATGTTTTGATGGGAGATAACATTTTAACTGGAGTGGGAAGGGCACAGTTTTGGATGAGTCAAGCAGTAAGTCACTAGGGACTATATTCATAACTATATTACAGTTCTGCTTTACAGGAATTGTCTAATCACAGTGATTCCAAGCCGTTTAGAAGTCCCAACACCCTATCTTTTATTTCATTTTGCAAAAATCTATCTCAAATTATTCTATACCATGTTTTTCTTGAAGAGATTTCAAAATGAGTTTGCTTTGATGATTTTAATAAGCCAAAACCAGTAGGATAATTAGGGCCATTCCAGGAGACTGTAGGCTGTAATACCAGAATTTGGAATTGTTGATTCTGTAATTCCAGATCTCAGCTCTGCTTATTCAAATAAACTTGGGAAATCTGAAGTTCTTTCTTCTCCTCCCCCTCCTCTTCCTCTTCTTCCTTTTCCTCCTCTTCCTCCTTCTTCTTTTTTGGAAGAGATTCTTTCTTTTTAAACTTTATTGAGGGGCACCTGTGTGGCTCAAGTGGTTAAGTGTCCGACTCTTGATTTCAGCGCAGGTCATGATCTCAGGGTCATGAGATAGAGCCCTGCATGGTGCTCCACACTGAGCGTGGAGCCTGCTTAAGTTTCTCTCCCTAACCGCCCCCTCTACTCGCACTCTTTCTCTAAAAAAAATTAATGAAAAACTAAACTTTACTGAGATATTTTTGACATATAGAAATAATATATATTTAAGGTATATAACCTATTATAGGGAAATATATATAATATTGAAAAGATCACCACAATCAAGCTAAATAACTTATCCATCACCTCTATATAGTTACTCTTGTGTGTGTATGTGTTGAGAAGATCTGACTTAAAATCTATTTTCTTAGAAAAGTTCAAGTATACAATACAGTGTTGTTAATTATCACCACCATGCTGTACTTTAGATGTCCAGAACTTATTCATCCCATATAAATGAACCTTTGTACCCTTTGACCAACATCTTCCCCTTTCCCTCACTGCCCCTAGCCTCTGGCAACTGCCATTCTCTCTCTAATTTTATGAGCTTGACTTTTTTTAGATCCCTCATATAAGTGAGATTATGTGGTATTTTTTTTCTGTGTCTGGCTTAATCACATAGCATAATGTACTCCAGGGTAATCCATATTATTGCAAATGGTAGGATTTCCTTTGAAGAGATTATTTCTAAGTACAAAAGCACGATAACGATGTTTGCTATCTTTTGGGATCAGTGAGAGCAGGGTCTCAGACTCATATAAACTGGAGTTGCAGAGATTTTAGAAATCATCTAATTCATGCCTTGTCTTTTAGGAACAAGAAAATTAAGATTCAGGGTAGTGAGCTAATTCATCCAAGGTCACACAATTGCTTAGTGATGGTACTAGAAATGAAATTTAGGACTCTTGGCACCTAATCCAAATTAAAGTTAAATTGACTTAGCAAGTGCTTAGGTCTTCAAAGGTGCCTTGTCTAGGTGTTCAATAAAAATGATGAAGTAGTTTAACCATAATCTTTGAGAATACATTACTGTTTGTTACTGAAGATAACATCTGCCTCTCTACATATCATCTTCTGAATTATTGCTAACTGGCTAGCAACTTCATTTTGACTTTAGCACACAGTATTGCCCATATTTGTTTCCTTACCATGTTTTAGAAATACACTGGTTAAGAGATGATTCTATCAAACCAAATGATTTTCCTAAAGTATATTTGAAACAAGATCTTCTAATACCAGCATTGGACAGTATAAATTAAGCACCTATCTATACCCAATATAGTTTAGACTATATTGAATAGTCTAAGACAAACAGATAAATTCTGATTTTTCTACCTCTGTGGTATGACTTTTGAAGGGAATGGTGTTAATGGAATGTTATCCAATAAATTTAATTAAATAAATAACGTGTTAAGATACATGTATCAAAAGGGTTGCATTGCAAAGAGGTTAACAAAGATGGGTCAAGTCAATTGTTTAGATCAGTGGTTCCCAGATTTTTGAATTTCAAAGACTAGGGAAATTTCTCTCCAAAATTTTGAAAAACAAATATGATAAAGCTCTGCTTGTAAACAAATTTTGATAGCCAAGTTATTTTGACAGATAATGAAAAAATGTTTAAAGAAACTTTATCTACTATTGCTATTATTATATAAGAAACAGGATATTTTAATATTTAAAAAGTTTAAGAACATAATTTCAGAATAAAGGATAACCTTCCCAAGAAAAGGTAGTTTCATTTGACACCTTTCTACCAGTAGGGGTGTATGGTATGTGTGTGTGTGCATGTGTCTGTACACCTTATGTTTCTCACTTTCTACAGGTGGTACAAACTCTGTAACAGCAGTGGTCCAAGGACTAGTATTGAGGAACAATTAATTTTTGTTGTGTAGAACCAGTAGATAATTATTTACTGTCCTAAAGCTAGAAAGGATTATAGGAAAAGGAGAAATTGCAGGAATGTTTTAAAAACTAAGATACCAGAGGGGCACCTGGGTAGCTCAGTCAGTTAAGTGTCTGCCTTCAGCTCAGATCATGATCCCAGAGTCCTGGGATCGAGCCCCACATCAGGCTCTCTGCTTGGTGGGGAGTCTGCATCTCCCTCTGCCTCTGCCTCCCACTTTGCCTGCTTATGCTCTCTCTCTCTGTCAAATAAATAAATAAAATCTTAAACATACACACACACACACACTAAGATACCAAAGGTTGAGAGCCAGGTACGTTTTCAAGTATAGGTATAGCCTGGAGGAAGTCTCAGCCATAGAAATGTAATTATTCAATGAACAAAGCATTTGGTACATATAGGAATAGAGGAAAAAATAGAATCTGCATAGGGAATGAGATGGAAAAGAAAAGGTTGAGGAAAACCTTTGAGCCATTTAATTAATTTAAATTTGTGGATGTTTATTACTTTTCCTCTACTTTTTTTTTTAAATCATGGTCAGATTAATAATGAAGAGCAATGATTGAAGAAAAGGGAAAAGCACTGATAGAAGGGCTGTTCTGAATAAGTAACTGGAAGTATTTCCCTTTGAAAATACCCTACCTGAAATGAACACATACCTGTCAAGCTTCCAGGTAAACCTACTAACTCTCTTTTTTTGTAGTTTGTCCTTTAAAAACACACCTTTCCTGCTAAGGAAATGTTATTTAAAAATCCATAATATAGAAAATAGCAACCAGTCATTGCAAGCTAATCCTGAAACACCTTGCCTAAGAACAGCAAGGCCAGGCTATGCCAGGAGCAGATAGTCTCCCTGTAAGCCAGGAAAATTATTTCCAAATTGCCTTCCCTCCAAGATGTGGCTGTTGGGGTGTGAAGAGAGTTTTTCTTCTCTTCAGGTGGCTCATAGCTGCTCTGATTTAGAGGATGACACTTGGAAAATCACTATTGGAGATTGAGTCTCTTCTCACTTAGCGGTCATTACTTTCTTCAGCAATATTATGGAACACCTGTGTTAACCTGTGATTGGAATCCCAAAGTAGAATTTGGGAATCCATTTTCTTTCCAAAAACAATGTTTTAAATGATACAATGAGAGGGGCGCCTGGGTGGCCCAGTCAGTTAAGTGTCTGCCTTTGGCTCAGGTCATGATCCCAGCATCCTGGGATTAAGCCCCGCATCGGGCTCTGTGCTCAGCAGGGAGCCTGCTTCTCCCTCTCCCTCTCCCTCTCCCTCTCCCTGCCTGCCTGCTTGCCTACTTGTGATCTCTCTCTCTCTGTTAAATAAATGAATAAAATCTTTAAAAAAAATGATACAGTGAGTTACACAATGATATGAGTTACATACTAGGATGGAATAGAAAGGATCATCTAACTCCTTGTGTAACCTCAGTGCCAGGCCTAATTATTTATTGAGCACCTACCAGGTGCCAGTTACAATTCTGGATCAATAATGGGCCTTCCCTAACTGTATTTTAACTCTGTGACTGTGACTTGGGATTATCTGTTCTAATGGGCTATATGGCCTGTTTTATACATTCTCCATTAAGATTCCTCTAAGTAGCCCCATTTGTACTCTTATTGTAAATTAGTATGACCAATTGTCATATTTCTCTGTTTATGAAATAGTAATTACTAATAAAAGCAAATACTCTATAGACCCAGGTCAGATTGCATGAGATTCCATATTCAACAGAATTTCACTGTTCTTTTGGAAAATATTACCTCTTTTTCTACTTCAAATAATGAAACTAGGGATTTATATTATACCCCAAAACACAATTCAAAGAATAATATAATGCAGATACCTTAATTAATGAATGAAAAGAAGAAACGGTTGCCTGGGTCAAATATTTCCTTTTTTTTCATCAGGAGATCTTCTGTAGCCGGATTGATGCTTGCTCTCAAGAGATCACCGGTTGGGGCAGTTGGGAAGCATTTGAAGAAATACAAAGGTAGACAGAAGGGTACACTCTTCTGTTAAAGAAAGCACCTTTACCTTTCTCTCTATTCATACCTTGTTTTTTATTTTAAAGAAATATTTTCTTGATCTTAAAAATGGTGTAATTTATAACAGATAAGGGAGGCAGTGAGGGAGATGGGACAAAGTGTTGAGAGGTTACATGTGAAGTATGGAGTGTGACCAGTAAAGTGCCTTTCTTTGTACATAATGGATGTTAAGTGTCCATACTCTGAACCATACATTCTGGGTTTGAATCCTAACTGTACTGCTTCCCAGTTGTGTGCCCATAAGCAAATTGCTAAACTCCTCCAAGCTTCAGATCCCTCAAAATGGAGATAATAACAGCACCCCCTTGAAAGGTTCTTAGGAGGATCAAGTGAGTTAATGTATCTAAAGCACTTAGAATGAGACCGGGTACAGCAAATGTTTGTTATTATGGAGCAGTGTTCTCCAAAGTAGAGCATGTACTCCTCAGAGATCAAAATCTAAACACCTATTTTGCTTATTTTTTATCTTAGCCTGTTAAGTTTCCTACTTTGTGTATATTTTCTAGCATACATCGTGTTATGAATATATAGTATATTATAGGATATAGTATATAGTATAGTATTTCATAGATATTACATATACCATGTATTGGAGGTATATAAATTTTTTGTTAAAATTACAAAGGTTTGGAGACCACTGATATGGTAGTCTCCTAATTTTGTTTTAAAATCTAATTTTATTTGATTATTTGTTTTTTGGGTGTTGAGTTTGAGAAGTTCTTTAGAGATCTTGGATACCAGCCCTTTATCTGTAGTGTCATTTGCAAATATCTTCTCCCATTCTGTGGGTTGCCTCCTTGTTTTGTTGACTGTTTCCTTTGCTGTGCAGAAG
>NW_027686980.1:0-365 GCF_054177405.1 Leptonychotes weddellii | reverse complement strand
TTCATAATCTATGTGCTTTCAAGAGAAAATTGTGGAATATTAAGGAAATGGAGAGTTGTGGATTCAGTAAAAGAGCTTTCTAGGACTCATGGAAACAGCAAGGCTTAAGAAGCCACTGACCAGGGGCGCCTGGGTGGCTCAGTTGTTAAGCATCTGCCTTCGGCTCAGGTCCCAGGGTCCTGGGATCAAGCCCCGCATCGGGCTGCCTGCTCCACGGGAAGCCTGCTTCTCCCTCTCCCACTCCCCTGCTTGTGTTCCCTCTCTCACTGTGTCTCTCTCTGTCAAATAAATAAATAAAATCTTAAAAAAAAAAAAAGCCACTTCTTTTGTTTATCCATTCATTTCAAAGAAATTCATTTCTTTTT
>NW_027686979.1:0-365 GCF_054177405.1 Leptonychotes weddellii | reverse complement strand
AAGAAATAGGAAATGGAAAGGAACTAGTGGAGCAGAGTGTGGCTTAGGCCTCTCAACTCTGAGAAGAGGATCCCAGTGAGGAGCTGGACAGCATAGTGTTGGAGTATTGCTTACCTCAAATCATTGCTGCTATCTTATGCCTGATGGAAGTACGAAGTCTTCAGAGAGCCTTACAGCCTTATTCCTTTTTTTTTTTTTTAAGATTTTTGTTTATTTATTTGACAGAGAGAGAGATAACAAGAGCAGGAACACAAGCAGGGGGAGTGGGAGAGGGAGAAGCAGACTTCTCGACGAGCAGGGAACCTGATGTGGGGCTCGATTCCAGGACCCTGAGATCATGACCTGAGCCGAAGGCAGACGCTTAA
>NW_027686978.1:0-365 GCF_054177405.1 Leptonychotes weddellii | reverse complement strand
CTCCCTGCTCAGCAGGGAGTCTGCTTCTCCTTCTCCCTCTGCCCCTCCCACCCACTCATGCTCTCTCTTTCTCTCTCTCAAATAAATAAGTAAAATCTTAAAAAACAAAAAACAAGAGGGATGCCTGAGTGGCTCAGTCGTTAAGCGTCTGCCTTCAGCTCAGGTCATGATCCTGGGGTCCTGGGATCGAGTCCCTCATTGGGCTCCCTGCTCAGTGGGGAGCCTGCTTCTCCCTCTCCCACTCCTGCTTGTGTTCCCTCTCTTGCTGTCTCTCTCTCTCTGTGTCAGATAAATAAATAAAAATCTTAAAAAAACAAAACAAAAACAAGGAATGATACTTGAAAAAGAAAAAAAGGGGCGCCTGG
>NW_027686977.1:0-365 GCF_054177405.1 Leptonychotes weddellii | reverse complement strand
AGCCACCTCATCCCTCCCACCCCCCACCGCTCCAGCAACCCTCAGTTTGTTTCCTGAGATTAAGAATTCCTCATATCAGTGAGGTCATATGAAACCCACCAGTTTGTTTTTTTTAAGATTTTATTTATTTATTTGCCAGAGAGAGAGGGCACAAGTAGGGGTAGCGGCAGGCAGAGGGAGAAGCAGGCTCCCTGCTCAGCAGGGAGCCCCATGCAGGGCTCAATCCCAGGACCCTGGGATCATGACCTGAGCTGAAGGCAGACGCTTAACTGCCTGAACCATCCAGGTGTCCCTCAGTCCACCAGTTTTGACAGGAAGCACACAAGCATCTCTCACATCCTGTACAGCATAACCTCCTGTTAGGA
>NW_027686976.1:0-365 GCF_054177405.1 Leptonychotes weddellii | reverse complement strand
GTTTGGTAGAATTCATCATTGAGGCCATCTAGCCCTGAACGTTTCTTTGTTGGGAGGTTTTTGATTACTGAGTCAATCTCCATATTTGTTATAGATCTGTTCAGACTTTGTATTTCTTCATGACTTAGTCTGGGTGAGTTGTATGTTTCTAGGAATTTTTTCATTTTTTGTAGGTTATCTAGGTTGTTGGCATGTAGTTTATCATAGTCTCTTATGATCCTTTCTATTTCTGTAATATCAATTATAAGGTCTTTCATTTGTGATTATATTTATTTGAATCTTCTTTTTTTCTTAGTCTAAGGGTTTGTCAATTTTGTTTATCTTTTTTTTAAAAAAACAACTTTTGGTTTCACTGATTTTTTTTT
>NW_027686975.1:0-365 GCF_054177405.1 Leptonychotes weddellii | reverse complement strand
GGGCACTCGGGGCACGTCGCCCCGTCCAGGAGGCAACGGGCTCCCGCTCAGTAGAGGCACTGTGAGCCACGGCCCTCACTGCCGCCTTCATTCCCAGGACAAAGCTCGCGGGAGGCCAGAGCCCGGGACGGGGCTGCGGCGGCCCCCACTGAGGGCCCGGGGAGCGCTGGAAGGCGGGAAGGGGACCAGGGAGCCTCCGCGACAGCAGAGTTTGACATCCGGCAAGGCGCGCTCAGCAGGGTTGTTTTCCTTGAACAAAACCTCAGAAATAAAGGTGCCCACCGTTCCCTCTGCAATAAGAACTTTCCATTTCTGCATGTGAGGGGCATGATGATGTCATTCAGGCTTCAGCACAGACCAGAATG
>NW_027686974.1:0-365 GCF_054177405.1 Leptonychotes weddellii | reverse complement strand
TTTTATGGTTTGCCTCCCTTTCTCTTCTTTTCTTCCCCCTTTCCCCTGTGTTCATCTGTTTTGTTTTTTAAATTCCACATATGAATAAAATCATATGGTATTTGTTTTTCTCTGACTGACTTGTTTGGCGTAGCATAATACACTTGATGAGTTCCATCAATCTTGTGGCTTTGATTTGCATTTTTCTTAAAGCTAATGATGTTGAGGGACATCTGGATGGCTCAATTAATTAAGCGTCTGCCTTCCGCTCAGGTCATGACCCCAGGATCCTGGGATTGAGCCCCACATCTGGCTTCCTGCTCAGCAGGTAGCCTGCTTCTCCCTCTCCCTCTGCAGCTCCCCCTGCTTGTGCTCTCTCTCTCTCT
>NW_027686973.1:0-365 GCF_054177405.1 Leptonychotes weddellii | reverse complement strand
AAAGCACTGCAAGGGAATAAAGACAATGATGGTAACAAATAGGGAACACTTATTCCTCTGTGTTAGACCCTGTTCTAAGCTGTAAGGTGCAGAGCCAAGCATGGAGGCATGAGGGTTTCGGATACGCCCCAATCATGGAGAGCTTGGAAGCACAGGTTTTGGAGCTGCAAAGACAAGGGTTTGAAATCTGGTTCCAAACATTATCTGTGTCTCTAAGACTCAGAGGCCTATCAGGATCCTAGCCCACTGAGATTGAACAACTGATTGAACAACTGATAAACTGTGTAGAATGCTTACGCCAGTGCCAGGCACAGAGCAGCTCCTCAGTTAACTCACGATGATAATCATGAGGGTGACAATCACGT
>NW_027686972.1:0-365 GCF_054177405.1 Leptonychotes weddellii | reverse complement strand
AGCGGTAGATCTTTCAGAGGATGACAGGGACTGAATGACTTCTGAGCACAAGGGAAGATGATAACTTTCTTTTATGTTAACTGAACCTTCAACATATCTATCTGACAACCACTATGTATCATTCTGATCAGCAGTCACTGTCCTATCTGCATCTGAAGGTCTTGAGTAATTGCTGTTGGCATTTTTCTACTGTTTCCAAATTATCACAGATGGAATAGGCCTTAACTGATATGAACTCAATGCTAAAACTTCAATCATATAATCTCTGAACAAATCATAGAATGTTCCAGAAAAGTAGCAAATACAAAGCCCTGGGACAAAAATCTAGCATGTTTGCTGGTAGAAGTCACAGTAATTGCATTAGA
>NW_027686971.1:0-365 GCF_054177405.1 Leptonychotes weddellii | reverse complement strand
AAAAGAAGAAAAAACAGAAAAAGAGATGAGGTGAAATAAAATTGCATTTATGACTATAGTTTTGCCTGAGGATAGCTCTTGGTGCTAGCTAAACTTGTTGATGGATTATTTAAATTAGAATGCTCTAGGCAGTGATTTAATTTAAAAAAAAAAAAAACTAATTTCATCCTCACAGTGTTTTATCTTGTGTTAGGTCTTTGTCAAAACATTTGAAGCAAAATTTGTTGATTAGAGTTAAAAGCTTTTCTAGTTTATGTGTGTTAGACAATAATTTAAATAGGAGGGTATTAGTGAAAATACTTTGCTATTGGCAGAGAGGTCACTGTTTGGATTTCAAAATGGTTAGTAGACAATTCTGTACCCAA
>NW_027686970.1:0-7106 GCF_054177405.1 Leptonychotes weddellii | reverse complement strand
CTTGATTTTTATTACTCTGCTAAGGCAAGATAGAAACATGATACTTTAAAATTATTTTCAATTTCCTATGAACCTACTTTATAGTAAAAAATTGTTTGGTACTAAGTGTTCTTTATGCACAAATTCTAAAAGTAATCTTTAATCCCAACTGAACTTGGTACCCCAAGATTTAAAAAAAAATTTTAATGATATTTACATAATAAATAAAATTTTAATCACTCAGTTCTTCCTCATCACTGAAATATGTGCTTTTCTTTATCCTTGGGCGTCTTGAATCATCTGATGTTGAGGGACCCCCTGAACTGGGTTTCCATTTTTTCTGTTCTTCTTCAATTTTGGCTTGCTGGAAAGCTCTGGCCTGACTAAGACTGTCAAGAGCAGGATCTTCCCCTTCATCTTCACTTTCTTCCACTTCTTCAATTTCTTCTTCTGGTTCAGGAATTTTCTTTTTTTTCTTTTTCTCTTTCTTCTTTGGAGGTTCCCGTTCTCCAAGCATATTTTTAGGACGGGCATAACTTAAGTGTCCACTTTCCCCACATTCATAACACTTAGATTTATCCAAGTAGTTTCGTCTTCGGATGAACTCGGCTGCTCTTCCATTGTCTATAGCAATGCTTGCTTTTATCACTCTACCAAATAACTGTTTGTTGTTTATTGCCCTGGTACAGTTTTGTGCAGAGTCTTTATCCAAAAATAAAATAAATGCAACCCCTTTACTCTTCCTGGTATCTTTATCTTTCATGATAGTAACCTTTACAACTTTGCCATACTTGGAAAATATCCGGTATAAGTCATTGTTGGTCAGGGAAAAGGGCAAGTTGGATACATCCACTGTGCTTTTACTTGGGGCCAATCCACCACTCATCTCTTTAGGTAGGGTGGGCCTGGGAGACTAGAGCGCGAGCCCTCGACTCAGCTGGGGCTCAACCCGGACTCTTCCTCGTCCCCCGCTGGGGCCTTGGCATGGGGATTGATAGAATTTTTTTTTTCTTTAAGTAATCTCTACCCCCAGCTTGGGGCTCAAACTCACAACCCCGTGATTAAGAGTCCCGCGTTCTATAGACTGAGCCAGCCAGGTGCTCCACTTGATATAATTGTTTAACTCCTTTGTCATCCTAGGATAACAGGCTGCCTATCAAGAGCCAAGTCTTCATCCAGCTGTCATTATTTCCATCCCTGCTCTCAAGTATTTTGTTTCCTTCTCCCTGCTGTTTATTTGACACAGGGTAGTAAAAACATTTATCAAGGGAAGCTTTAAAGTGCGTTACTTGATTTGCAAATGGCTTGCATCATCCAGTGATGACTGAACACAGTGACTAAGCATCCCATGAAAACATCTGAAAGTTTTCCAAAAACTTTGAAATGCTAGACTTTGTCCCTAGCATTACACTGGCCCCATGCATACAACATCCAATGAAGTTCTCACATGTATATTTCTCACTGAAACCCTTTTTCCAGAGCACTGACCATCAAATTCAATATATGATTTGATTTTAGATGCTATTCCTGTTAGCGCCACATCATCCGTAAGAACCGGTAAACAATCTTCCAAGCCTTCCATTTTGCACTGTAAGTACAGGATTAAGATACTTGTATGTGGGGTCTGCAGCCGGATGATGGCAGGCCTGGGAGAGATGTGCCAGCGCACCAAGGGTCCCCGGCTGGTCTTGCAGATGGCTATGGAGAACGGCTTCAGAGGGACTATGGCCAGGAGAAGGCCAGAGTCTTTGGGTACAATGGAGCAGTTCTTCCACAATGCGCACTTCTGTGAATAAAGGGCTCGCCATCTGGACCTCGACTTACCAACCAGAGGTGGACCAGGAGCTGGATAAGGTGGAAGCTTATGGGGGAGCTCAGACCAATGGGTTTGATGTGTTCAGGAGGATGGGATTCTGCTCCAGGTGAGCCAGCAGCGGAGAGGGCTGCTCGGAGGGAGATGGCCTCCCGCATCACCCAAAGAAAGGGCAGGGCCAGAGCAGCCAGAGAGCCAGGTGAGGATGATGAGGATGAGGCAGACAGCATGGAGGACATGGAAGTCACAGCTGGGAATGCTGCAACAGGGACACGTGGGGTCTGCCCCCAGTCTGAGCCCACTCTGGTCCAGACTCCCAGACTATAAAGGAAGAGGATCTAGGGTATGATGGCTGGCCCATTGCTGGGAGAAGGAAATGAGTGGGCCTGGGAATGGTTTGCACCTCTGTTTGCTACTTGTTTTGAGAGTTGTTTGTAGGAGTTTTTTGGAGGGTTGTGGTCCTCTGGACTGGTTACCCCATCCCTGCCCTCGGCCCCGTTCCCCTGTCCAGCTCCTACCAGGGGATGAAGAGCCCTGGGATCCTTGGTCTCAGGATGATGGGACCTTGTTCAGCACCACCCCCCCTTGGGCCCAAGTTACTATCTGAGTGATGAGGCCAGATTCCCAACACAGCGCCTCTTGGGTGAAGAGGGAGGATGAGTGGGTGTGGGTGTGGCTGGAGAAGCTACATGCTGATTGACAGTGGGCAGGTGGATTTGGAAAGAAAGAGGACCAGCAGGAGAACCAATACTCAGCCTTAGAGAGGCATACTAAGTATTCACAAGAATTTCAAAGCTTAGTTTCTGGGCCCACCCTAGCAGCCTGGTGCTTTTTCTCCTTCTCCTTCTCCTCCTTCTTCTTCTTCTCCTTCTCCTCCTCCTCCTCCTCCTCCTTCTCCTCCTCCTTCTTCTTCTAAGTTTATTTATTTGTTTTAGTAATCTCTACACCCAAGGTGGGGCTCGAACTCACAACCCCGAGATCAAGAGTCACATACTCTTTGGACTGAGCCAGCCAGGTGCCCCGCAGCCTGGTACTTCTGGACAAATAAACAGATGGACAAATGGAGCACAGCAGCACTCTGAAAGTTTCCAAAATAAACTGTGTTTTTCTTTAAAAAAACAAAGAACAAAAAAACAAAGCAAAGCAAAAATATTTGTATGGGAAACAATAGACACGTCATTGACAATGATAGAAATTTTACAGCCTGACTCTTAAGTTTTCCAAAACATTGCAGTCGACTTGGAGCTATGTTGCCCAGACCTCAGTGGGAGGAAGGATGCACTGCTCGGTTGGGGAAATTCGGTCAGCCTCCGGCTCTCTGGTCCTCCAGGGCCTGACCACAGCCTAGCTCACCTGGAGTCACACCTGAAGCGCAGCCCCAACAGGTGATGAGTGAGCTGGAACATTTTGCCTCAACGTGAGTCAACTCTGAGGCTTTTTTCTTTTTAGTACTTTTAAGTACTTTTTTTTTTTAGAGGGTGGTGTACAGAGAGAAGGAGGGGAGAGGGAGAGAGAGAATCCCAAGCAGGCTCCACGCTCAGCATGGGGAGCCCGACATGGGGCTCAGTCTCATGACCCTGAGATCATGACCTGAGCTGAAATCAAGAGTTGGAACACCCAACTCCCTGAGCCATCCAGGCACCCCTTGTTTAAGTTTTGGATTAAAATTTAAAATTTTTCATTTTCTTTATCATTCACATCATTAAAATATTTCTTTTAGGAGTTTTAATATTTCAGATGCTTTATTGGGAAAACTGACTCACGGTGTTCCTTGCAATTTATCTCGGTGATGTTTGCAAATATTTATTTCACCTGTTAGCATTAGCAGAACATTACAGCCGGTCCTACGAAATGTGTGTTTAGCAGGTTTAACTTTTAATGATTCAAACTGTGAGCACCATTTGGGTCTAACAGTTATGGCAATAGCAAAAATAAGCTACTCGGGATTTTGGTTGAAACAATCAAACTGTTTGTCATTTTAGAAATGCAAATTTTATTCCAGTTCTTGCACAATATGGAAAGATGCTCCTTGCTGTCGTCACATTATCAGAGTACCAGCAGATATCTAGGCTGAAGTCTATTTTTGGTATCATTTCAGAAGAGGTATGTTTATGATTCAGAAGAATTGTGGCTATGATATTTCCTAAAAGCTTTAAGAAATATATCCAAATCTTGTTGTCTCTTCATTTTATGTGGTTATTTCCATAATTTATTATAAATTCATGCATGTATAAATATCAAAGCTCTGCACACTAACTATTCACAAGAATTTCAGAGCATCAGCAGTAGGATCAACGTAGAAACAATAGAACTAAAATAGAAGCAATGATGTGATTTGAAGAGATTGATAAACCAGCGATTCTCCTAAATCTCAAGTACCTCCCTGCCCAGGGGACTGGACTGTGAATATTCCTCACATTTAATCGTCCAAGAGGTTCTTTTCTCACCATGACATCCTCCAGCATTTGGCTGATAAAGTGCATACTAGAATTTATGTTAGTAATTCATTTTACCTCTCGTTGTGGTCACTAGTAACCAATTTACTAATTAGCACTGACACATTTCAATAGTTTATCAATAGGCACGTTTGCACGCATGCGCACACACAGAGTTAAATTGGACAAATTAAGACCAATGAAAGTGAATTAGATTGGCCACACTGAGTGATTTCAGAAGCAAACTAAAACTCCCCCTCGCTTCCATTCCTGAAGAAAGCCTGAATTTGACCCATGGTCAATACTTCCTGGGTTGTCCGTCCAGCCCCTGCTTCTGGGTGGATGTCCTCCTCCTTCCCCCCCGCCCCGACCCCCGCTCTTGCACCTGCAGACTTGCATTGGGAACAGTCCTAGCTACACAACTTGACTTGCCTCCCTCATTTCCAATCCCTGGCTTAAGACGATTGTTCAGTGCACCTCACCTAAGGTGGGCCAATCAGAATCCCTTGCTTAAGAAGTTGGGTTTGAGGGGCATCTGGGTGGCTCAGTCGGTTAAGCGTCTGCCTTCAGCTCAGGTCATGATCCCAGGGTCCTGGGATCGAGTCCCGCGTCAGGCTCCTCGCTCAGCAGGAAGCCTGCTGCTCTCTCTCTTTCTGTCAAATAAAATCTTTTTAAAAAGATTATCATTAAATAATAATAATAATAATCTTTAAAATAAAGATTTTATTTATTTGTTTGACAGAGAGAGAGAGATCACAAGTAGGCAGAGAGGCAGGCAGAGAGAGAGGGGGAAGCAGACTCTCTGCTGAGCAGGGAGCCCGATGCGGGGCTCGATCCCAGGACCCTGGGATCATGACCTGAGCCGAAGGCTGACACTTAACCGGCTGAGTCACCCAGGGGCCTCAAAATAAACAAAATCTTAAAAAAAAAAAAAGAATTTGGGTTTGAGACTGGTGGCTGTGAGTGCTTGTGACCTTCTGCCATGTCGAAGGAGTGCAGAGGTAAAGAAGCAAGAAGCAGGTGCAAAGCAGTTCCCCTTGAGTCCGAGGTCCTCCTGGTAGTTTGCTTTTAAGGCCCTGTGTGTGGACGCTGAGAGGCACACCTGTATCCTTATCTACATTCTTTCCATTTTTTGCTTTATCACAGTCAGCGTTTCTTCTGTGCTACCAACACAGTCCTAACTAAACGTTCCCTTAAACTTCCCCTGCTCCCGTAATAAGGCTTGACGTCAGAGATCCTTAGTGTGCAAGCTGCGTACTGTACTTTTTTAAAGCAATGGTGCATTATGGAGCCCATGCATGTTATACAGAATGGGATGCAGGTCCAGATCAAGGGCCTCTGGGTGGCTTCTTAAAAACATCTTCATAGGGGCGCCTGAGTGGCTCCGTCGTTAGGCGTCTGCCTTCGGCTCAAGTCATGATCCTGGGATCCTGGGATCGAGCCCCACATCCGGCTCCCTGCTCGGTGGGAAGCCTGCTTCTCCCTCTCCCACTCCCCCTGCTTGTGTTCCCTCTCTCGCTGTGTCTCTCTCTGTCAAATAAATAAATAAAATCTTAAAAAAAAATCTTCATAAGGGCGCCTGGGTGGCTCAGTCAGTTAAGGTCATGATCCCAGGGTCCTACTCAGTGGGGAGCCTGCTTCTCCCTCTCCCTCTGCCTTCCGCTCCCCCTGCGAGTGCTCTCTCTCTCTCTGTGTCAAAATAAAATAAATCTTAAAAAGAAAACAAAACAAAACACCTTCATAATGTCCTAGTGTGGGGATGTAATTCTAATGACATTAAATATAAATAGCTCAAAATTGTATATTAATTATGGTGAGCTTCAATTCCTAGCGGATGGGACCTTGTGAACAGAGCTGGGTTATGAATTATCTTTCATGACAAAAGGCCCGAGACACAGATATGTGTAAAATATGCATTGGCTTAGATGACAAAGGGGACACCTGTCCTCATCTGGGACAATGAGGTGACCAGCAGGAAGGGCAGAGTGCTGCTTCCAGAAGATACTAACCCCCAGAGGGGCATCTCAGCAGGCAGACCCTGAAGGCAGCATCTTCAGCCACTTCTGGGCAGCCTGGAAGGACACCCCCTGTGCTTCCCGAGATGTTGACTGCCAAGTACCATGTGGGAAAGACTGTCAGACCTAGTCTAGATGTATACCTCCCCAATGCTCTCTGCTATCCAAAAAAATGTATACTAATTGTTCCTGCAGGGAAAGTTTATAGGTAGAATTCTCCAGACATGTGTTAGATAAACCACCCTTACGTGGGTATAGATGGTCCACCTCTGGAGCTGAGAAGCTTTGATTCTGTTCACAGAAGAACTACCGTGGGAGTAGACAGAGGAGGGAAGGAGGAATCATCCTAAGGGCACCAGTGTGGGATTGGGGAAGTACTGCTGAAAGCCAGCTTTGATTTCACTTACTTACCTGGTGATTGCTTAAATAGTTCTTTGCACAAGCCAGGCACTGGTTAAGCACTTCACATGTTTAACTCACTTAATGGAGCCTGATGAGGCAGTTACTGTTACTTCTTCATTTTACAGATGAGGAAACTGAGGCACGGGAGGTTGTAAGTAACTTGTTCAAGGTCCTATAGCCCATAAGATACATATTCCTGAAGAGGTATTTTTTTTGGTGGTGGAGGGGATTGGCACATTAAATCCTCTGTGCTGGGGCGCCTGGGTGGCTCAGCCTGTTAAGCGTCTGCCTTTGGCTCAGGTCACAATCTCGGGGTCCTGGGATCAAGCCCTGGGATGAGCTCCCCACTCAGCAGCCAGTCTGCTTCTCCCTCTCCCTCTGCTCCTCCCCCCACCTTGTACTCTCTCTCAAATAAATACATAAAATCTTTTTAAAAAATCCTATATCTTAGGGTTGCTGGAG
>NW_027686969.1:0-365 GCF_054177405.1 Leptonychotes weddellii | reverse complement strand
TGGCTTGGCCGTGATGGGGGTGTGGCTGGTTGGCGGGGGTGTGGCTGGTTGGTGAGGGTGTGGCTTGGCAGGGATGGGGGTGTGGCTGGTTGGAGGGGGTGTGGCTTGGCAGTGATGGGGATGTGGCTGGTTGGTGAGGGTGTGGCTTGGCAGTGATGGGGTGTGGCTGGTTGGTGAGGGTGTGGCTTGGCAGTGATGGGGTGTGGCTGGTTGACGAGGGTGTGGCTTGGCAGTGAGGGGGTGTGGCTGATAAGGGAGGGTGTGGCTTGGCAGTGATGGGGTGTGTGGCAGTGTTGAACGTGGCTCCTGGGGCTCAGGCTTGCCCATCCAGTGGGGGCAGTTGCCAAGACCAGGGAATCTTGTTA
>NW_027686968.1:0-365 GCF_054177405.1 Leptonychotes weddellii | reverse complement strand
GTGGCTCAGATGGTTAAGCATCTGCCTTCGGCTCAGGTCATGATCCCAGGGTCCTGGGATCGAGTCCTGCATCGGGCTCCCTGCTCCTTGGGAGCCTGCTTCTCCCTCTGCCTCTCTCTCTCTGTCTCTCATGAATAAATAAATAAAATCTTTAAAAAAAATTTAAAAAATAATGGTAGAACGGGGATGCCCGGGTGGCACAGTCAGTTAAGCAACCGACTCTCTTTTTTTTTTTATTTTTTTATTGTTATGTTAATCCCCATACATTACATCTTTAGTTTTAGATGTAGTGTTCCATGATTCATTGTTTGTGCACAACACCCAGTGCTCCATGCAGAACGTGCCCTCCTCCATACCCATCCCCC
>NW_027686967.1:0-365 GCF_054177405.1 Leptonychotes weddellii | reverse complement strand
GACCATCACTCTCCTGCCATCCCCTCATAGCCATGAACCATAGCTCTCCTGAACCTTTTTAGCCTGGAAAAACCAAAGTTCCAGAACATACCCTGTTTGGGTCTTATAATTTGCCACATTTGTGAGGAGCCACATTACAAGATTCAAAATGGAAGAAACAATGGATTCTTATATGAAAGGGGTGTGTGTGTGTGTGTGTAGAATGTAGGACCAAATGGCATGTAAGAATTTCCATACATTCCACATACCTAGAACACCTGGTACATGGGAACATTCAAGAAATATTCATTGAATAAATGAATGTGTCTACATGTGCATGTCTTGGCGTCTGAATGGTAAGTTCTTCTTAGGCCTGGGAGAAAAAG
>NW_027686966.1:0-365 GCF_054177405.1 Leptonychotes weddellii | reverse complement strand
TATTTCAAGATCTTATCTGGAAAGTTCTGCCCTATTAGCCCTACATGGGCAGTGTGTCTTGGGATAGACATTTTACATTCTGTCTGCCTACATTCTCTGTAGGCAGAAGACTACATACAAACAGAAATGTAGCTTAATGTGCAATGTCAAATAACTTCTATCACCTAATATCTTAGGTGGCATTCTTAGATATGTTATCCACGATATCTTAGACTGGCATTCTAGGGCCTTCATGATCTGACTTCTAACTTGATATCCTCAAATCCCTTCTTACTCCACTCACATTAGCAATAGGTTTTCCCATCACCGTGTCTTTGCTTGTATTGTCTCTGCCTGGAATTCCCTCACCACTCCAACCCCCACCA
>NW_027686965.1:0-365 GCF_054177405.1 Leptonychotes weddellii | reverse complement strand
CCAGAACGCAGGGCTCTGGCTGGTACATCTCGTAACCATGACGGGATGGGGGCCGGCAGCAGACACGCGTGAATGCAGCTTTCTGGCACTGAGCCAGGAGCCTGGTTCTGTAACCTCATCTAATCCCTCTGGGTCCCCGGCGCAGGGCCCAGCCCCCTTCCTCGTTGATGGGAGAGGACACGGAGGCTCATGTGCGGGGGGCCGTGTGACAAGCAGCTCTCCGGGGACGCACCTGACTTGAAGAGCTGCCAATTTCCCCGGTGTAACGATTCCGGCAGAGCCGCCCGCAGGCTCACAGTCTGCTCTCAGAAGCTGGTGTGAGCAGCCCTAGGGGCAGAGCTGCGGGATGAGGAGCTGGCGCCCCC
>NW_027686964.1:0-365 GCF_054177405.1 Leptonychotes weddellii | reverse complement strand
GGAGGCAGTCGCTTAACCAACTGAGCCACCCAGGCTCCCCTCCATCTTTTTTTTTTTTAAGATTTTATTTATTTATTTGACAGAGAAAGACACAGTGAGAGAGGGAACACAAGCAGGGGGAGAGGGAGAAGCAGCCTTCCTGCTGAGCAGGGAGCCCCATGTGGGGCTCGATCCCAGAACCCTGGGATCGTAACCTGAGCCGAAGGCAGACTCTTAACAACTGAGCCAACCAGACGCCCCTAGATCAACATCTTGATCTGGAGAAAAGGCAAAGAGAGAGTAAAGCTGAAACTAGAAAATTTGTGATATAAAGTAAATTTATCTTGGAAATGCCTGAACTTCCTTTACACAGGATCTCTCTTACT
>NW_027686963.1:0-365 GCF_054177405.1 Leptonychotes weddellii | reverse complement strand
TTAGTTGAATTGATTTTTCCATCGAGTACCTAGTTGGATCAACTCTTAGAGCTTAGTGGTTTTGGGAGGGTCTTTGGAGGGGTTGTCCATCTACGTTCTTTGGTTTTGTATATCAGATTCAAGGTGTATTTTCATGTATCTCAAAGCTTTCTTGAGGATGTATGTAATTCAGTTTAGAGTATTGCTTTTATTTTTTTTTTTCAGGGAAATCTCTTTTATTTTTCTTAATTTTATTTTATTATGTTATGTTAATCACCATACAATACATCATTAGTTCTTGATGTAGTGATCCACGATTCATTGTTTTCGTATACCACCCAGTGCTCCATGCAGTAGGTGCCCTCCTTAATACCCATCACCGGGCT
>NW_027686962.1:0-365 GCF_054177405.1 Leptonychotes weddellii | reverse complement strand
AGAGTCCTCTATGAGACCTTGTAGGCCATTTAGGGAGTATAATTTGATCCACAGGGCAAGGAAGGGTCATTAGTCCATTTTTTTAAATGTATGCTATTTATAAACCTTTTTCAAGTATATATTTATTTGGTCAGATAATTTTTCAGACTCAAAAGTACATCAAATTTATTCCAGTTAAATTTTATCCAATTCGAGTTCACTGTAGCTATGGTCTACTGAGATTATTTTGTTTCCTAATCAATCTTACCACATATTTACTATTTCTTTCCACTTTATATCTTCTAGAAATATGATAACTAGACATGTATCATATGATCTCATTGATATGAGGAATTCTTAATCGCAGGAAACAAACTGAGTGTTGT
>NW_027686961.1:0-365 GCF_054177405.1 Leptonychotes weddellii | reverse complement strand
CGTATGCAAATTAGGGCTCCAAAAGCCCTTCGTTCCCATTGGGCCTTGTAGGGACCTTGCGTTATCAGTAATCACTACGTAACAACACCTACTCTTGGCCTCATTGGCCAGTTCTGGAGCCAATTCAGGACCAATGAAAAACTCGTTCCTGACCCCACCCCTAGCAAAGCTTATAAAAGCTTTTCAATCGCTGATCTTTTAATCCTGTTTTGTTGTGAGGTTTTGAGCTTAGGTGTTTTAGCCTCACCTTCAGTCATGTCTGGTCGCGGGAAGCAGGGAGGCAAGGCCCGCGCCAAGGCCAAGTCGCGCTCGTCCCGCGCCGGCCTGCAGTTCCCGGTGGGCCGAGTGCACCGCCTGCTGCGCAA
>NW_027686960.1:0-365 GCF_054177405.1 Leptonychotes weddellii | reverse complement strand
TTATATCAGAAAAGAAAAATCCTAATAATCAAATAACTGAGTATACAAAGATATAGGGAAACAAACTATTATGTGCTTAAAGAAATGTTAAGTATGACTTTGGGTAGAAAAAAATAATGGAACAGAAAGTAATGAACAAACGATAATGTTACAATAGAGATGATCAAAATATATACAGGTTGTTTTCTTTTTTTTTTTTAATTTTTATTTATTTATTTGACAGAGAGACACAGCGAAAGAGGGAACACAAGCAGGGGGAGAGGGAGAGGGAGAAGCAGACTCCCAGCTGAGCAGGGAGCCCGATGCGGGGCTCGATCCCAGGACCCTGAGATCATGACCTGAGCTGAAGGCAGACGCTTAACGAC